>NC_031501.1:1615827-1688095 GCF_000237925.1 Schistosoma mansoni | reverse complement strand
TTCAAATTTTTATGGTTGATTTCTTACCAATATGTTGTATATAAGTATCGAAATCACGGGTAAGGTTTCATGAAATAGTAATGGGATTACAAAATGGATAGATACTAAGAGATTATTACTTCGATACTTTCCTAATTTAAACAGAAACATTTCTGAAATGGTCTGAAACTGGAAGAAAAGTGTCCTCGATTACACTTCTAGACACATATCCGTCTAAAGGCAGTTGCCTCATGATTTTCAACTATGAAAATATTGAAATATCCACGAAAACGCCTTCAGACGGATATATGTCTAGAAGTGTAATCTAGGACGACTTTTTCTTCCCGTTTCGAGACCGATTTCGAGAAATGTTTCTGTTTAAATTAGGAAAGTATCGAAGTAATAATCTCTTAGTATCTATCCATTTTGTAATCCCATTACTATTTCATGAAACCTTACCCGTGATTTCGATACTTATATACAACATATTGGTAAGAAATCAACCATAAAAATTTGAAAGTGATTTTGTGCTTAGTTAACTTTTAGTAGACTTTCATTGGTATTAATTAAGTCATAGTGACTTTCTTAGTACAAGTGACATTTATTCAGTTGTGGAATATATATTAGCTAATTATTAATTTGTATAATCGGTATAGCATTGGATAAACTCCAATATGAATTCATCTTCTTAGGTCATTACTAAGTAGGATTTGTGTTTAACTAACAGGGGGCTTAGACCAAAGGAAGAACTCGTTTCATGATATCAAAGTGTAATGAATGGTTATCATTGTATCCTAACATATCACAAATCAATGTAAACATTAGTTGATTTAATAACTTTGATCGCGGACGCTCATGGCTGAGAAGTCTCATACTGGGACGAAATAGGCGTCTAGTTGTTGAGGGCATTAGCTCTCCAGAACTCACTTACAAAAGATCCTAATTTTGTAATTTTATTCTGAAAATTTAAATTTTATGTTTTCGAGCCAAGAAGCGCTTAGATGACCTACAACTTACAGTTTGCACTCGGAATTCCTTGACTGTGATTGGTTAACGGATTTTTTTAGTCTGCTATTCTGTGGCTCTCCCAAGGCTGTTTCTATCATTGTATAAATAAGCTTGATTAGTGACCTCTTATTTTCTGGGTGCTTGTAGATTACATTCCCAACACCTCATCAAGACTTCTTGATCAAGTTAGCAGGGACGGGGACAACGGATTACAATTAGCCTATCATGTCAGTGTGTCATTGATCTTCGTTCCGCTTACCGAGTAAAGTGAACTAATAATGGCATCAAGCATATCACTAGTGCTTCCAGGTCTTCAACAGTGATCTAACTTAGATCAACTTATGAATTCAACTATTAGAATATGAGATCATGATTAAAGACAATACGATTAAACAGTGTATCATTACATACCATACGCATTTTACAAAAATTGACCAAATTATTCTCTGTAATATTCAATGCACCTTCTTCAATAAATGATAAATCAGTTAAATACATTCCAAGATATGGAATACAAGGAGGATCACATCTAAAGAAAAGTGAATATGAAAAAAAAGGTATGTATAGATTTATAGATTTGTGAAAATATGGAGTTTTACATCATTGATTGATATTTTTGGTTAGGCAAATACCGAAATCCAGGAAGCATTGGATAGTTATTTCGTTTTGGTATGAGATTCCACAGTTTTTCCAAGCCTTGAACACATCAGAAGTCGAACCTAAGATATTCATATCTCTCAACTATTGGTCGATCTTCAGATTAGAATTCAATGGTTTGTCTTTCTAAGTTGTTTCATGACCATCACCTAGTACTTTTATATTTTGAATGGTTGATTAACGAAAAACCAGTCTATGATGTAAAACGTTAAATCCAATAATCTCTATAGTACCCTTCTATATCAAATTATGGGGATAGTTTACTTGAGTCTATTATATCAGTGATGTGCAGTGGCATAATCTAACGGTTAATTCAGGATAGTTTATCCTTCTAACTCCTGGATGACGGAAGTAGAGACTTCTAAGTTGTTTCATGACCATCACCTAGTACTTTTATATTTTGAATGGTTGATTAACGAAAAACCAGTCTATGATGTAAAACGTTAAATCCAATAATCTCTATAGTACCCTTCTATATCAAATTATGGGGATAGTTTACTTGAGTCTATTATATCAGTGATGTGCAGTGGCATAATCTAACGGTTAATTCAGGATAGTTTATCCTTCTAACTCCTGGATGACGGAAGTAGAGACAAAAAATTCAGACTATACAGGAAACTGCATTAACCTAAAAATATAAACAATAAGTCAGTACAGTGATATCAGTAAATGAATTCTTATGATAGCTGATAGTTAACAATTGTCCAGTCATCATTTGTTCTCTTAGGATCATGAAATTCATGTGCAATAAGTGTTAAGAAAATTGTCTGTCTAAATCTTTTAAGCAGACTGTCTGTAACTAAAAGATCGATTCCTATAGTCAATGTTCACTTTAGCACTATTAATTTGGCGGAAAGATCTCTGACAAAAAAACGAGGAAATGAATAATACTTTCCTTTAGGCGACCATTGATACATGGCAATATATGAAATCGTAAGCAAAGATGGATAGTGGCTAGCAGTGGAATCCAGTTTGACGCGCGTTTCGTCTTATTTGGGACTCGTCAGCTGGATGTACCTGCATCTCAGAGTTGATGTTCTCTCTGGGACTCGAACCTGGTACCTTTCGCTTCTAATGCCATCATGTTATCCACTCAGCTACTGATTCCTTATAGCTACTTGCTTGTGCAATGGCGTGAACTTTAATTTCACTAAGTTTTGCTTGTTTGAATCTTCCCATTGAGTCCCAGAGTGAACATCAACTTTGAGATGCAGGTACATCCAACTGACGAGTCCCAAATAGGACGAAGTGGCGCACCTCCTGGATTCCACTGCTAGCCACTATCCATCTTTGTTTACAATGCTTGTGAATTAAGGCTATATCGAGGCAATACGCACAGTATGCACACATGCTAATTAGAGACTGACCAGTTGCAGTCCTAACACATCGATGGGAAGGTTCAAACAAGCAATACTAAGTGAATTTAATATATGAAATCGTTTATCAAGCGAGTATGCATTATTCGCATTAGTGAATTAAAAGTATCAGTTTTAAAGATTAGTTAGTAATCCATTGTAACATGATACTACGTTTATGAAATACTTAACATATTACCTTTCCAGTAAATACTTTAGGTTTGTTAAGATTTGCACTATACATGATATCTCTTTGTTTACTCTTTCACGATGAAAGCCTTCTTATTCAATCAATAGGAGAGCTATACGTCGACATTCTAGAATTTTCCTCTAGCGGTGATTGGATGGAATGTCTTCGGCTCTTTCTGGGCTTCTAGAGGCTTCCTTGAGTTTGTCAACGAGTCATCCCAACAATGAGATAAATGACTAAACGTCACATTTTATCATTCAAGTTTGACTCACTGAATACTTCATTGTAGATATAACCTTCACAGAAATGTCAACAACTGCTAGATAACATAGTGATTTCAACTTACTACCGACCTTCATCAATATAGATATATCAATACTTTACACATATCATATTCAGAACTGATCAACCATACAAAATATCTTCCAATTCAACATACCTATGTAAAGCTTCACGCATTGATTTAAATCGTCCATCGGATGCAACAAGCATTTGTAAACGATCAATTGATTGTTTTGTTTGTTTACTAACACGTTCCCAGGTTCGTTTAAGTCGATAAACAGAACTATTCACTAATGCTGAACATATTTGTAATACACCATTATAATTTTGCATACATCGACAAATATCAGCAATAGCTACCCATTTATCAATACACATCACTCGATCATTTAAATCTGTTCGTGATATAATCTCAGAAACAACTAGGCGACTAACCTAAATCAATAAATGAGAGAGTAAATAAAATATGTGGATAACACCTAATTTAATGATAAATGCTAACAAAAAGGTCTAATTATAAGCAAAGATGGATAGTGGCTAGCAGTGGAAACCAGTTTGACGCACGTTTCGTCCTATTTGGGACTCGTCAGCTGGATGTACTTACATCTCAGAGTTGATGTTCACTCTCAGTCTCAAATAGGACGAAGTGGTGCGCGTTCTGGATTCCACTACTAGCCACTATCCATCTTTACTTATAATGCTTGTGAATTAAGGCTATATCGAGGCAATACGCACAGTATGCATATATGGCCAATGAGAGACCGGTCAATGGGAAGATTCAAACCAATAATACCAAGTGAATTTTAAAAGGTTTAAGTTACATTTTAACTAGTATAGGCTGAATTTTCTGAATAATACAAGAGATGGTAAAGGAATGAATGATCAAAGAATTTGGTTTTTCAAGCCAGTTTTTTGTGATTTAGAATGAAACTCGAGTGAGTACTTGAAAAAAACTATGATTTTCTTAAGATGTTATAATGTTTTATCATGTAACCAATGGAGTATGCTTTTCCTGGTAAGTAATCGCGGTTACCAAATGGGAAGACTCTATATATCTACTCTAGTTAAAGCTCCTCGATGTATTTAAGGTAATATCGTGAAATTGATCTCTTAGATTCAATATACACAGAGAATTTTACATCTGTTTAGTCGAAGTTGCCTTGTTTAAGGCACTCATTTCAGTAAATATAATGGTGGTAGATTAACCCGATGGTAAAGTGTACATCATATTTCTCTTGTAGTGGAATGACTCCCTGTTGGCTTAAAATGAGTAAAGTTAAACCTTAGAAAGAGCTGGAGACTAATGCCAAGCAAAATGTTAATCTGAGCAGGGTTTTTTTATGGATGATATATCGACTAAACCAGACTGGCTGGGATGAAGTCCTAAGTGGTGTATTGAGTAGTATGTGATATCTAGCAGGGTCATAGTTACAGTTTGGCGTTTTGTTCATGATTCTATTGATGAGATGCTCTATGATTTTTGCTATGAAATAAGTGTTCATTCAGCAGTATTAACTGTTGAGTGAATAAAGCCCTTAACACCTATCATTTGGCTGTTCCAGTTGTATGAATACACACCATATACATTCAAAGCGTAATACAATCAGAAAGCATATTGTAAGTTGTGACTTAGTTTACCAATCTGAATAATTTAATTTTATATGAATAAAAAAACATTAGTATTATATCGTGATGCTTCCTATAAATGTGATGATATTTCAGAAGAACCAAACTCTAACCTCATGTCAAATGTCGATCCTCACCATTCAGTCAGTTCTAGCAAATTCTCTATTGAGTGCAGGAAAAATGTTATAAACAGAATCACTTGAAACGTAACTTGAGAATGTGAGAATCCAACACTGTTTCATGGGGAAGGATTAATTCGGGAAATTTAAAATCCGGATATCAACTCCGGATCTCTCAAAAAAAAGGGGAGGTGTTATATCCCGTGGAGATTTATGAATGGTAACTTTGAGGACTATTTATGAACCAATATGATATGTATATTTCCTATTGTATAATTGTTAAGTAACTAAACTATTCATATTCATGTCCGTTTTATTATAAGCTTTATCTTGACCTATAGACTATTATTATACGATTTACCATTCTTGAATTATCCGTAGTCCATTAATTACTGTTCCCCCTATTCACAGCCACATTTGGCCAATTCTTGTACAAATGTTATTTTCTATTTTATGGTATGATGTGGTCTGTTTGGTAGATAAACCCAGTATGTTTGAGAACAATGATTCATATTATAGAGGCTGTTATTGGTGTTTTGGACTTAACTGATTGGGCTAGGCAGATAGCAGGACTGATAAGTACTTAAGACTGCTCATACAGCTTTTTGTGTATCATTGCTCTGATCGATAATTTACTCCTCTCTGATTGGTGGGGATCAGCACGTTCATATATCGAACAAGGCACGCACTCATTCACTAGATATAACCATTAGGGAAGATTGAATAATCAATAATCAGTAGTACTTACCTCATTAAACCGTTTACAAACAAGTAGAACATGTTTAGCTTTTTCTTCTTTGTCTAATTTCATCCAAGATTGATTAAGTAATTCTCTGTTCAAAAAAAGAAATACATTTTCACAAGATTAAAGACATCTCTCAACTTCATATTAAATAACAACAAATAGACTTATACAAAACTGGATTTTAATCAGAGATGTATGATGGCTAGCAGTGGATTGCAGAATACGGGTTTCGTTCCTTTTGGGACTTGTTAGCT
This sequence comes from Schistosoma mansoni, assembly GCF_000237925.1. Taxonomy (NCBI): domain Eukaryota; kingdom Metazoa; phylum Platyhelminthes; class Trematoda; order Strigeidida; family Schistosomatidae; genus Schistosoma; species Schistosoma mansoni. The sequence goes on along the minus strand of NC_031501.1, from coordinate 1,681,880 downwards.
TGATATGCTTTCATTCAAGAGTTGATATTCATTCCGAGACTCGAACCCAGTGTCGTTCGCTATAAAGGTCATCGCGCTATCCACTTTGCTACTTCAACTGATCAGTCTATACTGCTTACCACCATCCATCTTTCCTTATAATGCTTATGACTTAATGGTAATTTCGATGCAATCCAAACAGGATACACATGTGCCAAAAAGTGACTACTGATCAATGTCAGTCCCAAAAGATCAATGAGAAGATTCGGACAACCAATACAAAAATGAATTAAAACTAATCTTTGTTGATGAGTCTTGAATAATATGAAATCAAAGTCTAGGATTTCTTCCCAACTCCCTTAGTCTTTCTAACATAAAACATAACGTATACAATGTTGATTCATTTAGACTAGTGTCAACATTACAACTTAATTCGATGAAATTCAACTTGCACTAAAAGACTGAACAAAATAGTATCGATATGTATACCTACAAAATTTGTAATCTGTAGTTGGAGATGTCATGTGACATCATTAGGAATCAATCTAAACAACACAGATGAATGATGAAGCAATTAGTCCCTTTGATAAACTTCGATAGTGTAATAAGAAGACGAAAATTATCAGAACTATGTGATAATATTGTAAGCAAAGATGAATAGTGGCTAGTAGTGGAGTCCAGGACGCGCGTTTCGTCCAATTTGGGACTTGTCAGTTGGATGTATCGGTATCTCAGAGTTAATGTTAACACCGGGACTCGAACCCAGTACCTTTCGCTTCAAACACCATCGTGTTATCCACTCAGCTACTGAGTGGATTTAAACTTCACCCCGTTGCACAAGCAAGTGGCTATCAGGACTCAGAAGCTAAGTGGATAACGCGATGGCGTTTGAAGCGGAAGGTATTGAGTTCGAGTCCCGGTGTTAACATCAACTCTGAGATGCAGATACATCCAGCTGACGAGTCCCAAATGAGACGAAACACGCTTCCTGGATTACACTGCTAGCCACTATCCATCTTTGCTTATAATTCTACTAATACTTTGGCATTTATCATGTCAATCTCACTTCGGTATGTTGATTTGGTGTAATGCCTCAGGACGATGAAAAATTTATGCCTCATTATTTGTTGTTTATAAGTGACTTACAGATTATAGCAGTAATCTAGTTAAATGTTATTCATTAAGTTATAGAAGTAAACAATCTGATAAATTTATTTTGATCATAAGACTATAAGAATCTATATTATGAAGTACCGAATAAATATTTATTTTATTTATGTATTTAAACACATAAATATTGGTACAAAGGGGGCACCAGATATATATGGGCCACACAAATCTCATTTGATTTGTGCGAGGGCTGTGATACTGTCCAGATGCCCAAACTGAAGCAGGGGGTTTCCTTGAGGGGCCACACCCAGAGCCTTAGACCTATAGGTATGATCCACAAGGCAGTGAGCATCGTGAGGAGATGCACTCCCATGGTAGCCGGTGACCAACGATTGATTCATACGCCATTTGTTCCTTCAGGATACTGCAACCCATGTGCACCATTGGTTTGGAATCAGGGTTTTCCAACTCCGCTAAGTGAACTTCCCGTGTCCACCAACCCAGTTAAAGCGCCGGACATTCGCTTTTCGTCCTCTCAATTTCTTAAACAACACCCGTTATGCGAGAATGCATGAGTAGGACTTCCCTATCAGAGGCTGTATACGCGAATAAATATACTTACATATCATATGTGTTTATATATAAACTGATTAATCTCAACATGGATGCATAAATGGTGACATTAGTTAAGTAACTAGTCCACTGACAATAAATAGTCTATTCTCATATTTTATTAATCATGTAACGTGGAGTCATCGCATAATTTGTTTTGTTTTGCTACGTATATCAATCATACTGTATCACGAACATCGTGAACTACCGTATTCCAAATAAGAGGTTCAGTGGTGTTTTGTTAGCCTTAAGATTTGAATACATTTAATTCAATCTTTTATGGAGTCCCAATTCCAAATTATTAAATAATCCTTAAACCCAAGACCAAAGAACTATTCAATGCTTCAAAGTTTTTAATTGTACTTAAACTGATGTCATTTTTTATGTTTTGAATTCTTTTTTGAAGTAAATAAATCCAAACAGATATCCTACAGTTCAAAGTTCTATAATTTACCCTTGCAGGTCAAGGTAATTTCACATTAGTTTTCAGGAGAACCAGACACCATCCAGACTTTCATGTGACAACCCGAACAGTACAGCTCAATCCCGTTTAACAGGAGAGCCAGACACTATATGGGCTTCAAAGCTACAATCTGAATAGTACAGCTCAATCCCGTGGCGCAACCACACAGGTACAAAGCACCCTGGTGGACCATTCGCACCATTCATATACACATTCACATCACATGTATAATTATTCCGATCAGTGATTAAGTAAATCAATTATTCACAGCATGAACAGGCCAAAGTTGACCCATTTCGCTTACACAACAGTCAAACTCATTACTGTTAGCAACGGCGACATACCTTACAATGCTTCAATGACAATAGCCCTTGAGAACACTGAAAAGCAACCACCAGTATGAATGAAATCGGTTAACCAACAAACCAACTTTTCACATGAACAGTCAACAAAACTTGACAAAGTAATGCCGAACCATCCACAATGTCAATGGCGAACCTCCAGTCTCATATAAGACCTTCAGTTCTACATGGTAATATAGCTTATACTTCATACAACACATATGCAGGGTAGTAAGAGAAACAGTCCATCCTGAAGCGCTTGAAAACCATTGTCTGGTGTCGGAATACTGATACAAGACTACCAAGATCATTTTTATCTCATTTGCGAAATTTTCATGTTTCCAACTTTCCAGACTCGGAGTTAGGGGTTAGTATCCCTTAACAGATATCTTAACTACACGATAATCCATCATAAGTTATTTCTATTATTTAACTGAAAAGATTTCTGAATGGATGTTTCAAGAATAGATTTGGAAACAAAAATACATACACAATGGAACTTACTCACTACGTATTGATCGAAATATTTGAAAATCTAAAAAAGTTAATTGTTCCGAAATATCCAATGCAGATAATTGATCAAAATTTTTCTCTGATGGAATCTATGATTATTAGTTTAAGCAAAAAAAGAAAATAGCAATATACTACTGATAACATTTTATCAATCTTTCTTTATATAAATGAAGAATATTTTAAAAGCAAATTGTTATGAATTTAAAAAAATAGAAAGACTGTAGGCACTGGATATTAGGTAATGATGGTACATCAGTTGTTGAGGTTGTAAATCTTCATCAACTAAAATGGTTGAGTCATGTGTTACGTATGCCTGAACACTGATTACCACGACGCCCAATGATCACTAGTGTTGTGGATGGTTGGAAGAACGTTAGAGGCGACCAAATCAAAACGTGATACTATTCCTTAAAGTCACTAACATATGTGTTATGAATTTATAAAAACAAAAGGTCGTTGGCCAATTTGTTGTGACCATATGCCCGGATTTTCATCACGTGAATTATCCACCAATGGGAATACGACTTGTCTAATCTTAGCACTATGCCAAAACAATGACCTTCGACCGATATGAGCAGTCTAGCGTTCTTATTGGTCCTTTATCCGCCTATTCCTTCCACTTGAGTCCAAAAACACCAATTATAGCTTCTGTCATGCGAACCATTCATTTCAAGCATACTCGGTTTATATATCAGACAGGCAAACCGTATCACACCATAAAATAGAAAATAATATTTATACAAGATCAAGCCAAATGTGACTGTGATTGTGGGAGACGGTATTTAATAAAATGAGTCTATATTTAAGAATAGTAAATCGAATAAAAATTATGAATGGGTCAAAACGAAGCTTATAATAAGATGAATGATGTGAACCGCAAAACAAGAAGCCTTAACAAATTACGGAAGCTATTTTTGGGGACGTTAATTCATTTAATTCAAAGCTTGTAAAACTGTAACATTTACTTTTGCCCCTAGCCTATTCTACAGATCATAAGCTTTCGTTTGATGTATAATTCATTGCCATAGCATTTTCTGTTGTAAAGCTATTGTCATTTAGACGTAATCTTTTGTACCCTATTTTCTACTATAATTCCCCAGTTTTGGACATAATTGTATTTTTCTAATTATTGTACGTTGTGGTCAGCCTATTCATCTATTTATTCATGTAACCTTTCACCCTAATCTGAATTGGGAATTCGAGTGCTAGATCGGGGTTGGAATAAAGTGATTAGCGTTCCAGCTGTCTTTGTCTTCTCTCTCTCTCTCGCGTGCTTGCCAGCCAATCAGGGATAGAATAGTTTTCGTCTCTCTGCCCCCACTTCGAACTCACGCATATTAGCCTCAAAGGTTAAGCCAGTCAGCCTACCGGGTCAAGGTCTTAATCTACATTACACAGGTCATACTCGGCACTAAGTGGGTAGAAAGATTCAAGGACGTAACAATGAACATATATAGATTAAATTTAATCACTCAATAGTTAAACAATAAGAATATATATAAAATAATTGTCCACTAATAGGTCCCGAAAGTTACCTGTACTTATATCTTCGCTAGGATATAACACAAATATATTTTTTTAAAAAATCTGTACTTGTAAGTTAGTATCTACTTAAATTAAATATTCTAATAGACAATGTTTTATAGATCAAAGAGATTATGCAGATGATAAACCCATTGAAAAAGATCCCTCAGCCAATGTCCTTGTTTTGTGTACAAAGTTAGTTATCCTTTGGTAAAGTACAGAAATTGGTATCGAGAAGAATAGGAATATCCTTTTTTTAAGTTTATATGTTAAAATGTTTTGTTTTAGTTACTCACACTCAACTACTTATAAGTAGGTAAATTTTGTTTGCTAAAATAGTTTAGACATCAAAGTTAAAAAAACTTGATTCATTACAATTAAAAACAATAGTGACTTACTTGTCTTGGAGTCAATATACTATCAAGATCAATTCTATCTTGTACTAATTGATCTGAAATCATTTGAAGTAATAATTGATTAACTACTTTTTGATCATTAGGCATTAAATGAGGGCAAGTGATTAAAGTATCTAATAGTGTTAGCATTTCTCGTTTTAAAACTGGATCACTTTCAAAATCCTACATGTAAAAAAAACATGATAAATGAAATGATATGAAATTCATTTTTAATCTTGAAAGAAATCACAATTATTGAATAAAACGTCTTATTAAAAATTACATCAATCATTCCAATGCTTAGTAAAAGTTGACTGACTGACTCAACTAGTCTGCATCTGGAATCAACAGGTTCCTCTTGATACATTCATGTCTTGCCTACCGTGTTTGTTTACTTATTTGCTTGATAAAAGATCTTCTATTCTGTTTATGATTTTGATTACAAAGTTGACGACTTATCAGGTGATGATTTAAAGTTCTTCAAAACTTACTATTGATATTATTCTACGAATGTGTACTATACTTTTAGACAAAACTTGTCCTCTGGTTTTGGGGTTGCTATGCATAACTCTAACATTCAATAAAAATTGACAAGTAGGTCCCCTATACCAATTTTTTAAAATATACTTATTGTATAAATTTTAAACATTCTCCAAAACAAAAATACACTTCCCATGTGATTCGTTCAATTATTTAATGATATTAGTAATGCATCCGATTTCTTATTCAGGTCACTTTATATATTCAGATCACTGATATGGAGAGCTAATCATAAGTAGCCTAATGAGAAGGTCAACAATAACAGTCAGAAGTGACCTAAAGGATAAGTGCATTTCATTCGCTAAGAGGTAGATCAATTTCCTATGAATGAGTTATTTCCGCATTTTATTCGATAGCTCAATACACTTTCTTACTTACTCTTGTATTCTCGGTTAAGTAGTCAGTTGGGGCGTTAGTGCGTAGCACATAATATATCAGTATCACGTTTTGGATAACACCCGTCACAATAATTACCATGCCAAAAATTATTGACTGGAAAACTATAATGAACGACTTATTAGTATATCTGCCTTTAAGAATCCAGTCATTTTATTCAGTATTTCATGGGGTTCCAGTGAGAAGTTGAGTTCAGTCAATTTCATCTATGTTCCGTAGGATACAAATATTACCAATCACAATGGATGGTGATAGTGTATCATCACGGCTTAACTGAAAATGTATATGTGAACTACAAAGTCATAACTCAAATATTTTAAGGTTAGAAGCACCAATTAAAGGCTAAAGTTTCTCAATTTGATCCCTGATTTGGTCGTAGATAATCACTTTTAAGGTATTCTGTACTATAACGGATGGTTTGAAATATATATCTTTCTCTCTAATATAATAAGACAATACGGTAATACGATAATGAAACTAGTCACGTTCTATTAGATTCACAATTCATGACCCAGAACAGAGAACTGGAGTCCAGACTAAAGAATACTTTAGTCACTATCAATGAGCCCAGAATAGAAATCAACAAGAGGAAAAGAAATCACATATTTATTAATCAGTAGGCTAAGTACCTGTTTGTCCTTACTCAACGATTAATCATATTGTACTTTCACTACCACACATCAATAAAAAACAAGCTTTCTAGTGTTTCTTGGTTTTCAACTGTTCTCTAACTGAAGCTAATCAGTGATTTAGTAATTAAACAATATATTCAGTGATATATACATATTATGGCGTTTGAAGCGAAAGGTACCGGGTTCGAGTCCCAGAGTAAACATCAACAAGTGTGAGATGCAGGTACATCCAGTTGACGAGTCCCAAATAGGACGAAACGCGCGTCCTGGATTTCACTGCTAGCCACTATCCATCTTTACTTATAATGCTTGTGAAATAAGGCTATATCGAGGCGATACACACAGTATGCACATATGCCAGTTAGAAACTGACCAGTCGCAGTCCTAACACATCGATGGTAAGATTCAAACAAACACTACGAAATGTATTTATACATATTATATGTAAACAAAAGTAAATATTCCGTTATTGATATCAAGGATAAGAATGACATCTGATAGTCAGAGTTAACGATATTGGAGAATAAATAACCAGCATAACTCATTCCCTTCTATCCCATTTTTGTTAAAGGATTTTACTAGCGAAAAATCCTATTCTTCTGGTTAGTTATACTTTATATTGATGTAAAATCCACTCAGTAGATCTGATAAACAATAATCATGAATCAGTTGTACCTTACCGTTATGGTTTAATGGTTAAGATGTTTAACTTCTAGCCACAAAATCACAGATTTCAGTCAAGCTTCACCTAATTCGATTTGGGTAACCGTATAGTATCATTAGCTCTCACATTTAGAGTGTAAATTTTATTAAAGTACCTAAAGAATGAGTTAATTTATTTTGATTTATTTTGGTACGGCCGAGAGTAGGGAGAGTCCGCTCTCTCTCTCTCTCTCGAAATGCTCTCACATAGCCACGCGTATATAGCCTCTGTCAAGGAAGTCTTACTCACTTCCTTCTCGTGGCACTACTGTTGTTTACGAAATCGAGAGGACGAAAAGCGAATGTCCGGCGCTTTAACAGGATCGGTGGACACCGCGCGTCCACCTAGGGGAGTTGGAAAACCCTGATTCCAAACCAATGGTGCACATGGGTTGCAGTATCCTGAAGGAACAAATGACGTATGAATCAGTCTTTGGTCACCGGCTACCATGGGACTGCATCTCCTCACAATGCCCCACTACCTTGTGGATCAGACCTATAGGTCGAAGGCTCCGGATGTGGCCCCCTAAGAAAATCACCTGCTTCGGTCTGGGCACCTGGGGAGTATCATAGCCCTCACACAATTAAATGAAATGACAATTTTTCGTATGGCGCATATATATCTGGTGCCCCTTTGTACCAATATTTAGGTCTTCAAATAAATAAATAAATACTTCTCACCTCATATACTAGTAATCTTCATCAATGACTGACTACAATAATAGTAATAGTGATAATAATAATAATAAAAGTCATGTTAACTCACATCTGGAAATTTAGTTATCCAATGTCTTACAACATTCAATACACGTAAACATGATGCTGTCGCTAACATTGTATTTCGTTTTGCTTGATTTGTACAATGTCCTGTATTGGTTCCAACACCAAGACATGATGATTGTATTAAAGTTGGACTAGTTAAATTATATGGATGAAAATTGAATGTATTATTATTTGATGTTGAATTGGTATTGGTTATCGTTCCTGGAGTTGATGTTGTGATTATATTCAATCCACTTCTATTTAAATTTAAACGAAATGTAGTATTTGATGTCGGTGTTGTTGATACCATGGATGAAGTCATTAATGTTGTTGCTACTACTGTCCCATTTGTTCCCATAGTTGTTGGTGACATTACTTTATTAGAAATACCAGGAGATAGTGGGTAAGTATAGCCAGAAGTATTTTGAACTTGTGAACGATTTATGAAAACTGGAGAAATGATATTACTACTACTATTACTACCACTATTGATAATCGAACTACTACTATTATTAGTAATATTACCAATAGAAGGATTGGAATGAGGAGTTGGACCTAATCTTAGACCAGTTTGTGAAGCTACAGAAGTCGCTGTACCAGCAGAGAAACGATAACCACTGGAACGAAAAAGATTCGGTCCTAAACCCATAATTCCAACTGCAGCTAGAGGATTAGCACTACCTGCTGTTGCGACTGCAAATGCTTGAGCAGCTGCTGTGTTACTCGATCTACAAGAAGAAAAACAACCAAACTTATAATACTAAGCTTTCAAATTTCCAATAATGACTAAGTAATTTGAATATAGAAAAAATGGTGACACCATAATTTATGGAGTACCTTTGAGTGGCTCCAAGATGACCATGGAACAACTTGCCAACCTACCACGACCTAAAGAAGGTTATAAATTAGCACCAAAAATACGATTAGGATTTTGACAAGCCTTTTGACTGAACGCTTGAATCAGTTTCAAAAGCTCTTCTAATAATTCCAGGCTAAATCTACTCAGTAACTTGAACACGAGAGAATAGGTGCAAAGTGTGAAAAAAACGCTTTACTCCAAAGTTAGTTTATGTACAGCAAGTCGACGGTATTTATGGTATTCCAGATGATCTTGTGCTTCTGGAAATTTCTTCAACCATACAAAATATAGTACCAGGAAATGTGACAATAACTTCTCACTATTAATATGTATCTGAAATACTTCTATTCAATGCTGATTGGGTAAAATGTTTCCCTGCGTCTTCAGGGCTACTACCTAGATCTTTGGAAAGCTTGTCATATGATTATTGATAAGATATGAGATTTTCTGAAGTTGTTTAATTTGAAGAGAGTTCTCATCATGAACAAACTACCTAAAACCAATGAAACATTGGACAGTTTTCAATAAGTCTATACTTCAAACTAGTTCATGGTGATAACTACGTTTTAACAGCAAATTAATTGTCTGTGAATTTGTTCAATTTTAAGACTGTGAACTACAAACGATTGTGAGATTCTTGTAGTGTAAAACGAGTGCTAACTAGATAGACTGGAAGACTAATACATAACGCACCAACAATAGTATCTTACGAGATTGAAGAGTGAAGTTAGGAATTTTAGGAAAAAGCTTAATATTCTAAATTGGAATGGTGATAAAATATCTCTGTGTATATATACATGGTGATAACCTTGACCTTCGGACACAGAAAATTAACCAATCAGAAGATAGAAAAGGTCAGTGATGTGATATAAATTGGAAATAAGTTACTGAAACTCCACTTGAACATCAGAACTACCATTTAACAATAAGAAATTAAAAAAACTAACTAATTTGTGGTTCTTTGAGAAAGACTACTATTCAACTAAAACAAAAGTGAGACTTATTACTTAAATACTTTGAAACAATATTTATAGATAAATAACCGGCATTTACCGTCGTTTTGATCTTCTAGAAGAAGTGACCACTGCTCCTGGTCGAGTTCGTTTATTAGAAGCTAATTCACCAAGAGATGGATTTACAACACTTGATCTTGGTGATTCAATTTCTGCTTCAGGGCATGAGAACACTGATGGACGTTTAGGTTTTGATACATTTGAAACTCCTGACCCTATGAAAAGATTTTTTGTTGTTTTAAAAGAAATATAATACTATATAAATCAGAACATTTTGACGCTAATAGCTATCTGAATATTGACATTTAAAAGATGTTTGCTTTTTAGTGTATCGGTTGTCAGCGAATCGCTTTAAGCCACCTGAATTTATTAAATTATCTGAATGTTAGATTCTCTTATGAGTTGATGTGATTTAGGCTTCCCTTGATACATAACTCTTTGATAAATTGCAACGGACCCGACAATCGTTAGTTGATTATTTCTATTATTTATAGTTCACATCACACACTGATCTATGACAGATGATTGTTGAAAACGTTGGGGCACAGTACGGTTGTTTCGTCCTAGTTTGAAACTCTTCAGTAATACACATCCATTACTCCATCACGAACCGAACCCAGGACATTCTGGTTTCGTGATAATGTCTGACTTTTAAACCATTGAATTGGGTTACAATAGTTCAAAAATTTATTTCATTCTCTTATATCCCGTGGAGAATTATGAATGGTAACTTTGAGAACTATTTATGGACCAATGTGATATGTATATTTCCTATCATATAATTGTTAAGTAACTAAGCTATTCATATTCGTATCCCTCTCATTATAAGCTTTATTTTGACCTATAGACTATTATTATACGATTTACCATTCTTGAGTTATCCCTAGTCTATTAATTACTGTTCCCCCTATTCACAATCACATTTGGCTGAATGTTGTACAAATGTTATGTTCTATTTTATGGTAGGATGTGATCTGTTTGATTGGTATATAAACCCAGTATGTTTGAGAATAATGATTCATATTGCAGAAGCTGTTATTGGTGTTCTGGACTTAACTGACTGGGCTAGGCAGAAAGCAGGACTGCTAAGTACCTAAGACCGCTCATACGGCTTTTGTGTATCATAGCTCTGATCGATAATTTACTCCTCTCTGATTGGCGAGGATTATCACGTTCATATATATCAAATGGGCAAGAACGCACTCATTCGATATAACACATTCGGCACAGGATATGGTGCTACTATTTTCTAATACTATTGATGAGTGACTGCTTCACTTTCAACATGGATGAACTCAACTAGTTACAGCTTTACAATAGAATTCCTTAAAATGCTTCTGAAAATAAGCAGGCACTTGATTTTTTTTATATAACAAGTTTGAGTAGATGGTTCCTGTGTTTAAAATGTTCCTCTAGCCAAGTTTTAATTAGTTTCTACTCATTGATCATAAATGTAAATTTACATCTATAGTACAGAAGTATTATAATAATCTAACATCGGTTTTATAGACTTCAATACTTCAGAAAAGAAATTGGAAGACATTATTCCATATAATTCGGTCATGGTTTATCAAACAGTCGGTTAGTACTGAATTGAAGTCTATGATATACATTTGCATATGGCAGCTTAAGTAAGTCAATTTAATGATCCTTACACTCAATATCATCTACAAGAACGAATCTCCATATTCTATTGACTCATTTATAAAATTTTTAATCGGCTTTTAATACAAAATATTTTATCATCTTCATTATGGGATGAAGATAAATTAAATAAATCATTCTTATTCACCGAAGACTGATAGAGATTCAGTCCTAAGTATAAGATGTTCGTTGGAGGTGGTCAACAGGAAACCCTGCAACCGGGTTTCATGCTACTTGGCACTCGTCAGCAGATGTACCTATAATCTTGAGGGAACTGGTGCTCTCTGACGGATTCGATCCCGTGACACTCAGCTTCACAGTCAGAGACGTTACCACTAAGCTAATCAGTCTTAAGTATCAATAGCTAAAACATTCAAATAATTACTAATAATGATATGAATATCATAACTGTTGGATAAGAAACTGACTATCTGGACTCAGTGCTTAATCTTTTAACATTTAAACTTGATAGTAATGGGTTTGAGTTTAAATGTGAACAAACAAACTAGAATACAGGTACATCCAGTTGATGAGTCCCAAATAGGACAAAACATCCATTGGTAGACGTTTTTTTAGAAGTATTACAAAATAAACTTACATGATACTACAGATCCTCTAGCACAATCAATAATTCCTAAATGTTGTGGAATAAGTGAATCATTTCTATCTCTTAACATTATATCTGAAATTCGTTGAATATTACTTGATGATAACGAATTTATTGTTTCTAAGGATGGTTTATTTTCATCTGAATGATCTATTTCTTTTCCTTTGATCTTTCGAATAGTTTGACGCTGAAAACAAAAAAAAAGGGTATTTCCACACAAATATATAAGTTACTTGATTTAATTCCAATAGTCTATACATTGAAATATGGAGAAACTTAATTTTGATTGTTAATGTAAACCAATAGAAAACAAGTTAAAAACAGCTTGATTAACAGGGAAATAGAAGCTTGCATTAATGTGTTTAAAGTGTTAGTGTAGTGTATGCTACTTATGTCTATCGACTTAAGTAGTATGTAACACCATTTGAGAGTGAAAAACATGGCAGCATAAGGTTAAGAAGATCAAGTTGAAGAGAACAGAAGGAAAAGTAGAAAGAAATTATGAAGTTAAAGAATCATACAAAATGTGAAAGACAAATGATGGAAATTGTCAAATAAAGTATTCAGTATATGGTTCTCATATTTTATCAAAATATTCTGCAATTTTGTATGGAAAATACATTGATTGTCCTCACCTGTATTCTCGTTCACAACACTAGGAAGATGTGAATTTGTCTGTCTTTTTTTCATAGTTGAAATCATGAGTCAATTGAAGTTAGACTACCAGGGAAAACCTGGAAGCACTGCTTCAAGGTCGTTTAGTCCTATTATGGGACTCCTCAGCAATGCGCATCCACAATTCCGCACTTGCGAGACTCAAACCCAGGACCCGCCAGTCTCGCACCAGAGCACTTAACCGATAGACCACTGAGCCGGCTTCCAACGGTGTTGATGTTTAACTTCAATCAATCCACGATGTCTGAGCAACCGTTCACTAATTGTCTTCAGTGAGTTGATATCTCCACAACAGACTTGGTTGAACTGCACTGGTCACTGCTTACCACTAGAACTCAAGGAAATATCTCTTGAAGTCAGTCACTAGTGTGCATATGATTATAGATTTGTCAATAAATTGTAATTTCATTCCCGTAGATATAACCTCAGTAACATGTTTTCTCATTCGTACTTATCCATGTTGTTTCTTGTTTTCTGATTGGTTGTTATTACCTACTTATCTTCCTGTTTCCCAAGGTTATGTTTCATTCCTATAGATACAGATTTATTCTAATTCATATTTGCATTATTTAAATATCAGATTTATAAGTACATATGAACCTGGCCTAGAAATAATTAATCTATTTTCGTTTCCAGGGTAATATGACAATATTTTACTTTGTTCATGATTATTATCATCCCTCTCTTCGTTCTACATTTAATTTATCTTCCATTATTTTCATATAAAAACGCTTCTCATAATACAAATAATCATATGCTCACCAGTGACTGACTTCGAGAGGTAAATACCGGAGTTCTAGTGAGAAGCAGTGATCAGTGGAATTCAAACCACGTCTGCTGTGAGATATCAACTCACTGAAGACAATTGGTGAACGGTCGCTCAACTTCGTGGATTGGTTGGAGTTAGACATGAACACCATCGGATGCCTACTCAGTGGTCTATCGGTTAAGTGCTCTGGCATGAGACTGGTAGGTCCTGGGTTCGAATCTCGCGAGACGAGGTCGTGTATGCGCATTTCTGAGGAGTCCCACAATAGGACGAAACGGTCGTCCAATGCTTCCAGGTTTTCCCTGGTGGTCTAGATTCAATTGACTCACGCTTTCAACCATGAATATATCAGATCTCCACAAAACCCCTTCTCATAATAATATGAAAATACTTTGGCATGTATGTAACAGTTTTAATGTCCAATCTTTTCTTCTCAGTATACTTTGAACGAAAACAATCTACAATATTATAAATACTGACAACATTTGAAATGAGAAATGATATAGCCAGTGTAAACTTAGAACACCTTCCATTCACCGTTATCTATTGTTTGACATTACCTAATATCATTTTGAGATGGTGGAGAAGATTTGTAGCTCATGCGGATGATTTTGACGGAGTTTTGTTCTCTGAACTGGATGGTTTGGTCGTGGGGCTTGTGTTGATTATGTCATTCAGAAGAACGATGAAAGCTTCACGACCAAAGCATCCAGCTCAGAGAACAAAACTCCATCAATATCATTTTGTTTATTACTTAATCCTGATTGAATTCCATGTCAGTGATTAGTATTTAATGACCATTCAGTGTAAAAATTTCAGTCCTTGACGGAATAGTACAGTAGTAATGTGGTGTGTGCTACTTATGTCGACATAAGTAGTATATAACACCAATAAAGAATAGAATACCTGGTATCAGAAGGTTGAGAAGATCGAAGAGGAAAGAAAGGGAACAGAAAGTAATTGGTATGTAAATAAATGAACAATGAAGTCTGAGAAAATAATGAAGGTTTTGCGAATGATGTATTTGAGTATGGTTTTTACATTCTACCAAGTAACGTTGTAATTTCGTGCTAAATATAATAGGTCGTCCTCACTTTTTTTAGTACTTTTTTTTAGTACTTACCATTTCGAACCCATTCCATTCTCTGTTGGAAATCAAATGATGAATGTCTAAGGACAATACCTTTCTGTTACCACATTCCCATGCATTAGGTAGTACTACCTTTCCCTCGGACCTTAAGTTTGTTGCTCTTAGTGTTACTGCCCTGAAATGAACCTGTCTGTCACGATAGCACTTAGAAGATTAAGCGTTCTAGACAATACAGCTAGATTGGATCATCATAACATTCAAACTCGGTCACCACTCCAAGCCAGTAGCTTAATAATGACAATAGGTAACAACATTACCTAAACTACTTTCCTAATTAAATGTCCATCATTCTGTATTCAGAAAATACATTCATAGTACTTATAATCTAATGAATTATTAAGCACTAAAGTAGTGATGAATAAACAAATCAAAATATCGACCCACCGGTTCATTTGTTGTTTGATTCAAATTGACTATTCCAGCCTGTTTGTATTGGCTTTGAATTGATTGTTTAGCATTTGTTGAAGCTTCTAAAACACCGGCGGATTTCGTAGAAACATTTTTGACAGTTTTGAATGAATCCATATCGGTGTTCTCTCTTTCTTCAGAGGCACCACGAATATTCACACATTGTTTTGCATTCTATTAGTATGATATATTATGATTAAGAGTCAGAATAACAATGGAAAGATATCATTGGTTAACTTAAGTATACTTTACCAGTGAATTGACTGATCTTATCATACAATGATACTGAAAAACACAGGAGCTGTTACAGTATCTAAGCTGAAGATCTTGGGGAATGATGGATGACTTATTTCAGACATCAAATGTTTTGTAAAAAAAATAGTTGTTGGAATTTCAGAAAGAACTCGAAAAACATTGTATCTAAATATGAGAGTTCCCAGAAGTGAGAATTCATGACTCCACCAGGGATCGAACTTAATACTCATAACCTTGAGACCAAACGGCAAGAATCCACCGACGTATGTCAAATTTCAATCAATTCAAAATATTCCACGACGGTTTTCATTGTTTTTAGCGAATAACTGCCTTATATCCAACATTTTTAAACTCCAATGGTCACAGCTTTTCATAAGAATCCCAAAGTTTTCTCTCCAAATTAGTCATTAGTAAGTATATGATAATTAT
Source organism: Schistosoma mansoni (assembly GCF_000237925.1). Taxonomy (NCBI): domain Eukaryota; kingdom Metazoa; phylum Platyhelminthes; class Trematoda; order Strigeidida; family Schistosomatidae; genus Schistosoma; species Schistosoma mansoni. The sequence goes on along the minus strand of NC_031501.1, from coordinate 1,666,102 downwards.
CTATACATAGGTTTGTGATCATTATTGACTATCATTGATAAATTGATTTCCACAAAAACCCACAGTTAAACAAAAACAAATGGTTGATAACAAATACACTGTGCTCTTAATTCCGAACGAACTGAAGGCAATAAATAAGGTTTTTAAATCACCTACTAACCAAATACAAGTACGAACTGATCACATAAAGTCTTCCTTTCTGAACCAGAATGCTAAAATTCATTTTTGCACAAAGTTTTTACGAGGCTTATGAAATTTCTTAAAATATTTTTATGGTCTGTTTCTTTCATCTTAACATCAAAAAACTATTCGCACTGAATCAAATCAGTCTGGTGAGACTATAGATTATGGACAACCTTTGAGAGACGTTAAAGTGACCCTGGGTATGTCCACCTACTAACTAGAACTAAATGAACGTTATAAACGTGTGTGAAGAACAAAGATTATGATTTACAGTTGATTGTTAGGTTTAGGAATTAGATTTATGGTTTTTATCACGAACTGACATCAGCTATAATGCCGAAACGCTATTTAGCCAAATGTATGAATGAATTTCGCTCCAAAATCCAAGACTTATTATCTTATATCTGATTGGTTCGTCTATAAATTGTAGTCTTACCATCAATCTGAGCATACATCTTCTTATTATTGTCAAATCATTTATAGACCGGTTTTGCAAACGTTTACACATCCTCCTCTTACAGTTCATGTTTGGTCAGTTACTCAATCAGACATCGACTAAATAGCCTCATAGCAAAGCTATATGAGAGGCATACATTTAAAAATCCTGATCTATAAAAATATAAACATAATGCAGTAATGTCTATTACTCACATTTACACAAATGATAACTTATCATTTCCCCTGTTAAATAAATCGCCTATTAAATAAGTGGAGAAAATATAATTGTTCTCCAGTGGGAGCTTTCCTTTTCGCGAAATTCTCCCATTTTCGAACAACGAGAAGCGTACTACGCTCGTATGATTTGTAGCTCAGGTGGATGATTTTGATGAAGTTTTATTCTCTACCCAAAGTTCGCGCTAATGATGTCGTTCAGAAGGTTGATGAAAGCTCCACGACCAAACCATCCAGCTCAAAGAACAAAACTTCATCAAAATGAGATAAGTATTTAGTATAGAAACTGTGGTTGGTTCAATGATTTAATTGAAATCTATCGGTTAAGTGCTCCGGAGCGATACTGGTAGGACCTGGGTTCGAATCTCGCGAGTGCGGGGTCGTGGATGCGCACTGCCACTGAGGAGTTCCATAATAGGACGAAACGGCCGTTCAGTGCTTCCAAGTTTTCCATGGTGGTCTACATTCGATTGCCTCACGCTTTCAACTAAATCTCCACAAAAATCCCTTCTGATCTATAATTGAAATTTACCAAATCAATATGCAGCAACAACAACAACAAAATAACAACACTTACTTTAATATCTGAACAAATCTCTGTGGAATACTTTTTAGGACTTGATGGAGATGATCGGATGATGATATTTTTATATTCTATATCATTATCTAAATATTTTAATTGAGTAGTATTATTATCATTTGATAGCTGTTGAGTTTGATATTGTGTTGTTGTTATTGGTGTTGTTTTTAAATGAGCAAAAGCTCCTGAACAATTCAATGCTGCAATCATTGTATGTTTAGCTAATGATTGACATGCAGTAAATGATTTTGGTGATTTTTTTAAAACAGTCAATCGTGTAGCTAAATCTAAACTATCAGCAACTGGATAGTATTTGGTTGTATTATTATTATTATTGATTGATAATGAAGATGATTTCAGTATTACTGTAGATTGTTTATTACATGTTTGTATGTTTGAAGTACTATTATGATGTAATTCAGTAGTATCATTTGATTGTTTTTGACTTTCTAATGGTACTTGTTGTTGTATATTATCTAAATGAAAAAATAAAATGAGAATACTTTAGTAGTAAGACTATCGTAAACTGTTGACTGTCAAATTTTGTTTAAGATGATCTTCAAATGTACATGTCATTTTCCATGTAATCAACAATTTGAGTCCAGAAGGGGTTTTGTAGAGATTTCAGTAATTTTATACGGTTGAGATCATAAGTAGACCACCATGGAAAACCTGGAAGCACTGCTTTAAGGCCGTTTCGTCCTATTGTGGGACTCCTCAACAGTGCGTATCCACGATCCCGCCTCACGAGATTCGAACCCAGGACCTACCAGTCTCGCGCCAGAGCACTTAACCAATAGACCACTGAACCCATCTTCATCAGGTATGTTTTAGAACAATATAATGATGTCATTACGCTTCAGATTAGTGTATAATAAGTTCTTTATTTTTTGTTGTTATGACTTCACTTCACTCAGCTAACAAGAGTCTAATACGAGAACGAAATTATGTCAATCCCGATCAATTTTTAGTCACTTCATAATCAATCAGAAATTACCTTCTATAAATGGATAGTTCATGGAAAAGAAAACACTAGTATTTCATAACATATTGAATGAATCTCTTAAAGTATTCTACAAGTTGATCTTCATGTACAATGAAAAAAACTAGGATGTATAAATTCTGTTATATGGATATAAATTATATATCTTCTCGTAACCATTAAAAGAAGTTGAATGAGTTTCTAGGACTGCCTATATTTGTCTTGGTTGTTGTTAGGAATATATAATTAGTAATATGGATGCCATGGGGTTGAGGATTTATTTGAGGATTGAGGATTTACAGTTATGGTATTGGAATGGTGTAGATACAAAGGTATTTCTACGACGAGACTATAATTTATGGACGACTTTTGAACGAATCTCAAGTGACCTTGAGAAATGTTAGCCAATCGGTAAACAGACAGTATGGAGTAAAACTGTATTATACAAAACCAAAGAATTAAAGTGGATACACTTCTTTTATATGGTCCAAAAACTTGTCAATGTTAGAATAAGGTTCAAAGGTTCCAAAATCGTAATGCATAAGGTAGAGGGACTCATCCATATGCCTCCATAATAGTCGGTCTCTGGAACCATGATAAGGTCACAAAAACCCTCTCAGCTACGACCACATAGCTTCAATATTGTTTGTGTGTACTACGGTTGTGTAAAATTATCATTTTTATTATGGATATGTCCCTAAAATACTCATACCAATGAACAGCCGAAGCTTCAGTAACATCTGCGATCATTGCAACCAGTGTTACTGATGGTTTTATGATACAGTTTGCGGCAATTATTATAATATGTCTTAGTCTCAATCTGGATCGAGCGATAAAGGTTCCTATTCTAGCAAACGTCTTCCTTCAACATATATTACATCGAAGGACAACATCACGGTGGTCTGCACAAGGTCTACAAGTCATTTAATACCCGCAATTACAAATATAGGAACTTCTTAGTAGTTTCATTTGTTGTAGCCGCTTAATTGTCACATCTTCTCTAAAATCCTCTGTGAACCGATCGTACATGAGCATCAGGTACTGAAATAGGCACCGTGACCTTGAAATCCCTCAAACGCTTCTGATTGACTCGTCCATAAATTATAGTCTCGCCATTCAGCCTTATGTTTTACTTTTATCGAATGTAACTGAGGAATCATGCATAGAATAATAAATCACAATTTATCATGATCACTAATAAACTAATCTTTACCTTCAGGAATTTTATCAAAACTTCTTCGTGATTGTATCCGATCTGTATTGATTTCTGTTGATAGTAACGATGATCCAATAGTTTGATTTAAATAACTTTCTAATAATCGATTATTATCATTTGAATAATGAAGTGATGATGGGGATTTAGACAGTTTTGAATAGTGACTATTATGATTATTATTATTACTACTGCTATGAATAAGATTATTGGATGGCCAATGAAGAAAATTCGATTGTTGTTGACTAGTCAACTTAGTTAATCGATCGAAACTTTTCTCATTTGTCTTTGTAACATCCTTAGCAACAATCTCTTCAGTTGGCGGATATTTGAAATGTTCAGTTGGCTTTAAAACAGAAAAATAGGCATAAAACATAAAATTCATATTCAAAGTCAACATTTAATGATCCAAGTAGTCAATAGTGAATCTATTTATCATAAAAATGACTAACTTTTGTAGATTATATGAGCAGAGAATAACAAAATTTTAAAAAATCTCTTCACCTGAATACTAGTACTACTAATACCAATACTGTAGTGAACGAGAACACAAATGGGGACAATCAAATGTATTCGACTACAAATTTACAGAATATCTTAGTATAATCTGAGAACCATACAGTAAATACTTCGTTTGCAAAATTTCAGTCGATTATCTCAGACTCGATTATTCCTTCTTTCCCATACCAATCACTCCTTGTTCTCGCTGTCTTCTCTTCGATTTTATCAACCTTCTGCCACCCGATTTTATCAACCTTCTGCCACCAGATATTCCACTTCCCATTGGCAACACATACTACTTATATCTGTCGACATCAACAGCACACACCACAATGCTACTACTAAACAGACACTGGATCTGTGTTCAATCATAGAAGATTTAACGTGACCGAGCATGAAACGCTTGGACGATTTACTACTTTCTAAAATTTTAAACTTCTGCACTTTGAATGTGAATCTGAAGACTTTATCATTCATCACACAGTCTGCTTGGTGAAAAGAAAGATTATTATCCTTATGTATGCTTACAAATGACTTTGATCTCCTAGTATCCTTCAAAATGAATGTTCGAATTAATAACAATTCATTAATCTATCAGATCAAGTTTTAAAAATTGATTCAGTCATTGAATGGTCAAAAATTTTTTCGAATAGATAGATCCCGAACCAACTCTGACTACTGATACCGCGTCACCAAGCTTCGTAATTTAAGACTAGTGTTCAATAGAACAAAACCTAGTTTTAGGATATTCTCTTAACTACATCCAACCACCTAAGAATCTATCAACATCTTTTTTAAGCAGTCCAATAGCTAATCGTTTTTCGACAATCAACATAATGTCAACGTTTCAAAATTCTTCAAGCTAATCAATAAGCCAGCGACTTCAAATTTACTATGATTTATTAAAATTATTGCTAGAAAAGGAGATGAAACCATATTTGTGCATCTTAATATGCATAATCCCTTATCTTGCTTCACCGAGATTATCTTACTTTCAAAACTTCGTCCGGCAATTTTTTTCTCTCAATGATATTCTTCTTTACTTCCTATCTACGCTTTAGTCAGCTAGTCAATTTTTTGAAGCATTACGCAACCTATGGGGTTAACCTTCTGTTTTCACCTTTCTGTTTTCATATTCTTCACAATGTTCTTCTCTTTAGAATGATTGCATGGTTAATCCATAAATAAAGGAGCTCTACAAAAAGCGTCGGTAGGTGAGAACAGAAGCCCTGATTTCAAACCCCTAATGCAGGGTCATAGCTGTGTTCGGGTGATCCAGAAAACTTCTCGTGAAAGACAAGAAAGGCTAAGGAAACACTAAGAAGCATTTTATCCATTCAGCGTTCACTAGAAGTTTTGTCAGAAACATCACGAAAGTGAAAAGTCCCATGTACAGTTTCTGATTGGCTGATTACTGCACTGCTACTATGTTTAGTAGCATTCGAGAATTTTCGGGAAAACCTAAGGACTTTTAAAAAACTATAAAACTCTATATTTTCTGTACATAAATGAACCTTTGGAGTAAAGTGCTTCTCGTATATTTTGCACCTTGTCTCTCGTGTTCAAGTTGCTATGTAGATTTAGCTTGAGGGTTACGAGAATAGCTTAGGAACTGAATATAGCGTTCAATTACCAAGGCTTATCAGCTGAGCACTGATAGGAAGTAGCATACTAGGATGAAGCAGTCGTTCAGTGATTACATGTTTTCAATGATGGTCTAACTCATATAAGTTCATAATTTAAAACTTATGAAAATTCCATAATCTACACAAAACAATTTTAATTGTTCTACAGTTGGTGTCTTGTCCTAATATGCATCTATTTACCATACCCAATTTTAATCAAGACGTTTTGCACACAAGGTATGTACACTGTTTTTTTTCTAAATAATTCATGTTATTCTTTCTAGTCTATAAGCACACGAAGCGGATTCATAAAATAAAAATGAATTGAGTCCGTCAAAAAGAATCAGTCCCATCAAGATAACAGGGACACCTTGTAGATGAGTAGTGCCAAATAGCATGGAACCTTGGTTGAGTAATGTTTCCTATCGACTGTCTACAACCATCCCATGTGAAAACATAGTGCACATGATGTCGAATCATTAAGTCTAGTGGTCACATTGCAACTTGACCGATATAGTTCCATCAGTACTAAAGGAATTATGCTAAGATAATATAGTTCACTAGTGAGTGACTAATCAGTTGTAAAAATGATTTCATATTACTGTGACATAAATATGATTCTCGGTTTACTAATATTTATAAACGATAATACAAAAGTATATCTTGACCGTTGCTGCTACCTAGACGTGGTGGTCGGGCTTGCCTGTCATGATGAACCAATCGAACTATACTGGCTGGAACAATCGTTCCTCAAGGTCTTACCATGTCAGGTAGATCAGTTGGCGGGCGGTAAGACTAAAAGCGCCAAAGCCAAGGTCCGAAGGCGAAGTCATACTGCTGGCTATACAGAGTTGTGATGGCAGTAAGGTGTTTCCTTCAGACAGCCAGCATAACAACCATTCTGTCTTCCCATAAGGGAAGGCTGAGGTTAGAAAAGGTCGACCCTAAAAGTGTACACCTCGCTTTATCCCACAGATATCCGTCTCCGGGGGTAGGGTCTAAGTAAGTACGGAGCTAACACAAAAATTACCCACAAAGTGCTCGTGCGTATCCGCTTTCAAGCAGTTGTTCCTTGAGCACTGTGGTCATGCTCTCAGGTCACTAAGACCAACTCTAACCCAATATCTTTTTCCGATACCTCTAGAAGAACCCTTCCATGGTGTGGGCAACAGGGAAGTGATAACCACCCTCATACCTCTAACAGTACTCAGGTTCAAACAAAAATATATCTTAATTTTACCTGATTTTCACATGAAATTGATATGACCACGTCTGATTTTGATATATCTTCTGATAAATTATGCTTATACCGTTCGCTTGTTTTGATTCCTTCTTGTTTTGTCATGACAACATGATCCGGTTTCGGTTGGTTTTCTTGATTTAACAAACTTTTAGATTGATTTAATCGATTGTCTAAATGATTACATGTTATACTATGTAAATTAGGATTGACAGAATTATTTTCACTGGGATCGGGTTCATATTTATTGTCATTATGATTGGTATTATTGACATTATTGCCTGTAGATACAGATATTTGTTTGTTATTGAATAATTCTTGTTTTAAACTTGTCGTCTCAGATTCATCTGGTACTACTTCACATGATGCTAATGGAGCTAAACGTGTATGCTCTTTTATAGTATTCATGGATTCTTTTTGATCAGTTGAATTAGGTGAGGTGACATTGTCTACCTTCTGTTTGAATTCAGTTTGTTTTTGTTTTTTCTCCGTCTGATCAAATAGTAGTTTGGGAAACAAAAAAAAACATAAATGTTTCAGTAAACGGGATCTACGCATTGAGATATAAAATGAGAAAAATTGATTTAGTGAGGTGTTCTCTTTTCGATGAATTCATTTTCAAAGCTGTACAATCACAAATATATATTATCAGAAGGAGTTTTGTGGAGACTTCAGTATTTTCCATAGTTGAAAGCATGAGTCAATTGAAGCTAGACCACCAAAGAAAACCTGGAACCACTGGACGGCCGTTACGTCTTATTGCGGGATTCCTCAGCAGTGGATTGGTTGAAGTTAGACATTAACACAATCAGATGCCGGCTCAGTGGTCTATCGGTTAAGTGCTCTGGCGTGAGACGGGTAGGTCCTGGGTTCGAATCTCGTGAGGCGAGATCGTGGATGCTCACTGCCGAGGATTCCCACAATAGGACGAAACGGCCTTAAAGCAGTGCTTCCAGGTTTACCATGGTGGTCTATCTTCAATTGACTCATTCTTTCAACTCTGACAAATATATATATTTATTTTTCAGGATGATAATAATTACAATATTCATAATAATAGTGGTAATAAACTTTTGTTAAATATGGTAACAGTGAGATAGAATAAACATAGGTATCTACCAGGTCGCTTAATGCGTACTTTATCCGAAAGAATTCAAGAACATAACCCTGAATGGCTAAAAGAAGGCGGAAACGGCTCAATAAAAAGTCCAATAATCGAACACTTTGAGAACACAGGTTACTTAATCAAGGCGGACTCTGAGTTCAAACTTATCAACAAGGTAAGTAGAAGACTGCCAAAGGCAGTTATATTGCATCTTATTAACATCTCCGAAGCAACAGCCATACATCTGGTAAAACCAAGATTGTGTATCTGAAAGGAATTGGTACAACTTCTTATTTTACGATGGTCTTTCTCCATACTTTTATTCCTTTAGAACCATCTGCTACCCCTTCCATCTTCTCCATAGACCTTCTACCCCCCAACCGGTTTATTTACGTTCCCTATGATCCTCCTAATTATAATTTATCACAATTTCAACATTTTATCTTATCATGCTGAGCCATCCATCTGCGATTATAATTTCCCTATTTATCTTCATGATGAAGATTCAAGTTTTAAACAATAAAACTAATATTAGCTAACCTGACTAAAAAAAGTTTCCAATACCTTTATTCATTCTACCTCATTGTTACCATGTTTAACAGAAGTTTATTACCACTATTATTGTAAATATCGTAATTATTATCATCCTGAAAAATAAATATGCATATATTTGTGATCGTTTGCAATGGCGAAGGTGTTCTCCCAATTTCTAATCTTCTGAATTCTTCATATCCCTGTCTTTTTTATCTTTCCAAATTTATTTCATTGGATTATACTCCTTCAATAACATCTTCAAACCCTAATCTTTCCGATTACTGCTTATACTTTTACTACTTCTACCACTATGAGATTTGAATCGACAACTGAACCTCTGTGCTAATGTGGTATGACAAATCGAAATGATGTACGTACGTACGAAGTTCTACATTGTGACTGACTGACTGATTGTACAGCTTTGAAAATGAATTCTCTCAAAAGAGAGCTCTTCGTTGAACCAATCTTTCTTTTAAATGTTTCAGACAGAAAATGAATATTTTAACTTCATTTTAGTTTACGTTACAAATTGATTGCATCCAAAGAAATAGTTAAAAACTAAGGTAGGTTAGAGATTTCTCATTGCTGAACAACTATGGGTTTATACGAGCTCGAACACTGGGACTGCAGGTTTTAGATGAGCTAGAATCCATTGATCCATACTTTGATTATTGATTCATTTGCTATATAACGTGATTATCAGTGGTAAAAATGGTATCTATCCTGTATGCTACTGAGTCAAAAAATCCTGAAAAACAACTCATCATGTAAATTATTCATAGATCATAAATTATATTCAGTTCCAATTTAGATGGACAACTTAATTATATACAAGTGTTTAGTCACTAATGTTCTTTATTTTTCGAGCTTCAATAAAGTTAAACAATTCCTAGACTGTTCATTCGCTTTCTGACCAGTTAGTTTAAGAAGTTTTTCTCAAATGCCCTGGTACGGTCGAGAGTGAAGAGAGTCCGCTCTCCTCCAAATACTCTCACATGGCTACGCGTATATAGCCTCTGTCAGGGAAATCCTACTCAATGCCTTCTCATAGCATTACTGTTGTTTACGAAATTGAGAGGACGAAAAGCGAATGTACGGTGCTCTGACCGGGTTGGTGGACACGGAGAGTTCACCTAGGGGAGTTGGAAAACCCTGATTCCAAACCAATGGTGTACATGGGCTCCAGTATCCTAAGGGAACAAATGGCGTATGAACCAATCGCTGGTCACCGGCTACCATGGGACTGCATCTCCTCACGATGCTCCACTACCTTGTGAATCAGATCCTTAGGTCGAATGCTACAGGTGTGGCCCCCTAAGTAAACCACCTGCTTCTGTTTGTGCATCCTAGCAGTATTACAGCCCTCACACAAATCAAATGAGATTTGTGTAGCGCATATATATCTGGTGCCCATTTGTACCAATATTTATGTGTTTCAATAAATAAATAAGATTAAAATGTCAGCTACCTCTACACGTATGAAACTAACACAGTGGTTCCAAACTGATGGAAATAGATTAAATATATCCTATTAAATAATAGATGAAGTAAAAGAGTTGATTGACAAGAATTATAATTTAAATACTTCTAGTCTATGTACATCTACTTTTATAGGCCACGCTTCACCACCATACAGTAATACAGATTAAATCTCTATGCAGTATAATCGCCTCTTGGTTGACAGATTAGTATCTCTCTTAAACTACAACTGACATAAGTTGGTAAATGTCAAGAGAGTTTTTTGAATCCTCACCGAGATCTCCTCATCTACCGATCTACCCTCGGTTGATTAAACTTTAAATATAAGTGATCAACTCACTTTATTTAGTAAAAAAACCAATCAGCATAACTCACTGTTTTCAAATCTGGTAGAATAGGTAATTCCAACGGTGGATCATCTCTTAAATCAACAAATTTACTATATACAGGTGAACGAGGAATTAACATCGTTGTAGATGTTGTCTGAATTGGAATTGTAACAATTGTAGATGATTGAAAACTTCTACTCATAATCTGTTTATTAGATTGTTTATTATATGATAATGGTGATGATGATAAACTATGACTTTCATTGATTACTGATTGACTCATTACATTCGGGGTATTATAATCTTGATTTGATGTTATAGAAGGTGAACAATATTTTACTGTTTCTGAGGTAGATAATGGACGTGGTATTAATTTTTTTGGCAATTTCATTGATACATTATTATTTGTACAATTCATTGTTGTTGGTAATATAAATGAATTCAGAGGAGTTTCAGTGTTTATCGATGAATCTTCTTTATTCAATGATAAAGTTGTCATAAGTTCATTGGATATACTATTTATCATACTACTATTATTCGTTTCTAATCGACCTTCTGTTTGTGATATAGAATTTAGACTTGATGATATATCATCAGTGATACTATGTGCAGATTCTTCTAAAACTGGTAAACGATTTATAGTTAGTGAAACTTCTGATGGTCTAGCTGTATACAATCGATCACGTTGTTCAGAATTTTCAAAATGAGAGCTTAAGATAGATTTAAAACAAAGGACAAAGGATGCATCACACTGTTGTTATTTAGCATACATATTGTATAATCAACAAATGAACAGAGGAACTAATTAGAAAATAAACTCTTTAATTTATAATAATTGATGCATTGTAAAATGATCAGCCTAAGTTAGGACATAAATAAATCTATTCCCGGATTTGTCGAAGAACTTAACAACAGAGTCGATTGATCGAAATTAATGTTAATATTTCTCAGTGTTTGTCAGAAAGTTTTCCGAATCTGTTACTCCCAATGGAGCATAGGCCGCCAACCAGCATTCTCCAACCCACTCTGTCCTGAGCCTTCCTTTCTAGTTCTATCCAGTTTTTGTTCATTCTTCTCATGTCTGTCTCTATTTCTCGGCGTAATGTGTTCTTTGATCTTCCTCTTCTCCGCCTGTAGCTCCTCCGGGGGCTACTGCCGGTCCCAAGCCCGGGTAAAGGAGGAGGGTTGGGCATGTGATTAGCGATCCCATCTCATAGAAAACCAATTCGCTAAAAAAACGCTAACCAGAAGAAATTATTCAAACCTTTGTATACATTTTCTAATACGTTGTCTTTCATCTAAACATGTTAATTAAGGTGAAACTAATCATTTGATACTAATGATATTGAATAAAAATGTTATTCTCAATCTTAAAGCATTGAATTTATTTGAGAGAAGCCGCGATAAGTGAATGCAGAGTATAAAATGACTGAACAGTCACTTAGCTATAGACAATGTAGGGTTTGATGCATATATACATCAGGTTAAGTTGTTACAATACATCAACACAGTGAGATGAAATTGTCAAGACAAATGGTATAGTAGCACAAGTAGTAAACACGTCAATAATAGTAGAAATAATCACTCATAGACAATGTAATTCGACAGGAAAGAATGATTGTATTTGTGACACTGAAAGAGATTCTGAGCTAATGTCTCTAACCGGTGGTTACAATAATCACGAGAACATCATATGAGTAGTCTGCATCCACAAATATGACTTCATTCATCAACCAGTGACTACATTTTCCTTTGGTTACCCCTACATTTTTCAGCCTACTACTACATCAATGAACATTGCACGTTCAGGTAGGCAACCATTAGGCATACGTAATACTTTTCCCAACCACCTCAATCAATAAAGATTCACTAGCTCATTAAGCAATTTACCATTCGTGCCTAGTACTAGTCATAGTAGTGATCACTTAGTGCTTTGAAGGAGTCTCTAAAATAGTAGTGATGTGAAAATCTTGAAAATTTATAATCTCGTTCTCTCATGAGTAGGTTGCTCTTTAAAAAAAATAAAGATGAACATAAAAAAGTGTGGTTAATTTAATCAAAATGACCCCACTATTATTCATTGTTATGACAGGAATTTTCATAGTTAAAAACGTTAAACGGATCTGAGTTAAACTACAGCTTAAAACCTGGGATCATCTGATGGTCTCGTCATTTTAGTATCGGACTCCTCACAAGTGCCCAACCACGACCTCACGTACATGGATCAAACCCATGACCTTCTATCTACCTCATAAATGCTTAACTTCTAGGATAATGAGCTGGCATCTGACAATGTCAATGTCTAACTTCAATCAATTTACGATATTGCATAACTTTCATCCATTCCCTATGATGAATAAATGTTTCACAGCCGAAATGGTTATGCTCCAGTTGTCATGGCTTAGAAATTAACATAATGGGACTGTTGAAAGTAATGGTGCTTCATTTCAATCTGAATAGAAATAACATCTGATATTAAGCAGCTTTACAAGCATTATCATCAGTTCAACGTTTTATTTTCACCAATATGATTGGTAATATGGATAGTGAATAAATTTCTGAATAGGACTGAAGAGTATATAAAATCATGAGACTTGATTAAGAAAGAAACTGTGATCAATGAAGTTCAACCATTTCGAGTGTCATGCACTACCAAAAGCGTTGGAAGATGATTGTAAAACATCATGGATTAACAGCATATAGATTTATAAATCATTTCATTTCAACTCGGTGGTCTAATGGTTGAGAGCACACCGGAAGACCTGAAGGTTGTGAGCCTGGTTCCTCGAGAAGATGTAGATGTGTACTGCTAAAGAATTGTTCAACATTCCTAAGGTTTTAATGTTTGTATAACTAAATTCATTACGCGATGTAAATTATAGAAAGCAACAAACCTAAGATTTTTTTAAATTCCAGTTTCTCACTACATGAATTGATCATAATGAAATTATAACCGTTTGAAGGTGAAGAGTAAACACTAGTGTCATGTGTGATTTAGTCATCAAACCTCACAGCAATTGTCAATCAAACTGATCAATGTAACCGGTAGTCTAAACATCATTATTCATTGTGTTTCATTTTAAATGGTTGATATTAATGAGTGGAAACACCTGGACCTACATTTCATGTTCATAATCACTCAATAACTCGGTAAATCTGCAGTTTTGATAGAATTGAAGCTTCCTGTTTGAATTTTCACCTATAATGCTGCATATCTGATGGGAAATCTTAAATTTCCTGGCTTTCTTCTATTTCATGGAAAAATAATAGTTTGAGGTCAAAGGAAGACCTCGATAGCTTTTTGAATTTCATATTATCCCACTAACCTTTGCTGTTATCTGATCACTTACTTTTTCTTTGTAGTTTGTTGCATTTGTGGTGTACCCAGGTCATAGTTGTTACTGCATAAACAGACTTGCTCTGGCTTAGCTTTGACTTTTCAGAATTCTCTCTCTCCAGTCGGGAAAATTACATTCGCTAAAGGACATTTTTATTAGGTTCCAAGTCTGTGTAGTCCATGTAGATACTATACAATACTCGGAGAATCTCCTAATTGTTTCATAATTCAGAATTACCCCCAAGTTATTTAAGAATAATATCTCGTAACAAGTTTTTAAAAGTCACATGGCAAAAACGAGAAGTAGTAAACACTCACTATGTAAATGATTGATTTTGATTAGAATGTGGTGTATTGCCACCATTTTCTACATCCGGATTTGCTAGAACTTGATTTAATGCCCATATCACCGACAGACCAGTGGTAAATACACGGTAGGTAAGTAGAAAAGTATTCAAAAAGTCTATTGATAAGAATCTGGCATCAGTTAATCGATCAAGTAAACGACTAACTGTTGCATAACGAATCTGACATTAAAGAAAAGATAAGAAATTATTTAACAGGAAAAAGACTTAAAACAATAAATTATCATAAATAGTATAAAATCATTAAGTCTATACTATGGACTGATTTTAGTTAGACAACCATTGAAAACAAGGAAGTACTAGACAGCTCTTTCATTCTAATATGGGACTACTCAGAAGTGAGTATCTACTTTACCATCGGAGATCCAATCCTCAGTTCCAATGAGAACCCATGTTTTGAGTGAGTAGTTTGAGAAAGAATTTATCTGAATAGGCCAATAGGCATCAACACACTTAGTGAGCACTTTGGTTAAACAAAGGCTAACGATCTCATAGGCATAAATCGAACTCTGTATAAAAGGATTCAACAGATCATTGATCCGACTAAGTGAACAATCCCTAAAACTTGACTACAGTTGAAAATATTGACAACTGAATCCGGAATCAGTAGTTTGTAAGCGGTGCACTAGTGTTATAATGCAAGGAATACTAAAAGTTGGGACCGGTTTGCTGATTTATTGTTATTATCTAGTTATATAATTACTGAATAACTCAATTATTAAGAATATATATCCAAGTTGTCATAAGCATCCGGTTAATACGTTGACTACTGTTATACTACTCATTGCCAATCAGTTATTCACAGCCACTTTTGGCCCGTCTATGTATATTTGTGATTTTTCATTTTATAATATAATGCGATCTATTGTTTCTGTGTATACACCATGACTATTGGAAATATAATAAAGGTAGAGGCTGATTGGTGTAGAGAGGGGTTTACAAACAATTGACCAATAGGAACTTGGCTTTCGTCTGAGGATCAATAGTGTTGATCAAGCGTGTAATTTGTCAATTTAGGGATACTAGGTTATTGAGGAAGTAGTAGATGCGAAGTTAGCCAAATTAGTATTAGGATTTTCTGATTGACGAGTCAACATATGATGCTGACTAGGTGGCTCAAGCCATAATACCTAGGTTCGATTTCGTTTGAAGTCGTCAATGTGTTATGTCAAAGAGTTTCTATCAAGTAAGTAACAGACAAACCTCAAATACAATTATCAATAGTTGGGATTAATGGTTTATTGTAAAGATACTATATTTACTTAAAATGTGTTACCCAAATACAACATAGTTTCTAGATCATCTCCTCCTCTTCTTTCCTCAATGAAAAAATATTTAAAAAAGGAACTAATTATTCTTAATACCAGTCACAGCCTCTAAAACAATTCCGAAACAATCTCAACTACTAAATAAAATAAAGTAGTACATCATAAAAATGAATAAAGTCGCCTAGACCACAATTTATGGGATTCAAGGTGGTCTTGAATTTTGGCATGAAACACATTCATCTACATAGTCAAATAAGAGTCCCATAATAGGACGAAACGGCCGTCCAGTGCTTCCAGGTTTTCCATGGTGGTCTAGCTTCAATTTACTCATGATTTCAACTATGGAAATAACATTTTGACATATGTACCAATGTCAATTCGTGATGAAAACCCTAACTTCTAACTAAATACTTATGTTTATTCCTTACACTAATCTATAGCCTACATCAGAACGTTAGTTGGTACGTTAGTTTTCTCAAAGTCACTTTGACATCACTCAAAGGTTATCTGCAAATTCTAGTCTCAGAACAAATTCTAGAACATCAAAGAAATTATGTCAACCAATTAATTAACTCAGTATGATTCAACAAAAGAAAGAAAATAGTAAAATGCCATAATTTTACTCACCTGTGGTACTTTACATGAATTCAATGTATGACTAAATTTAATATCTACATCATCTTTAAACAATTTTGGATCCGATCTAAAAATAATAATAATAATAATAATAAAACAAAATAAGTAGTTTAGTTTTATTTTTTAAAATGTAAACAATCAGTTACCAAATTCATTTAGTATTGTTTGTTTGAATCTTCCCATTGATGTGTTAGGACTGCAACTGGTCAGTCTCTAATTGGCATCGTACAAGCAAGTGACTATCAGGACTCAGTGGCCGAGTGGATAACGCGATGGCGTTTGAAGCGAAAGGTATCGGGTTCGAGTCCCAGAGTGAACATCAACTCTGAGATGCAGGTACATCTGGCTGACGAGTCTCAAATTGGATGAGACGCGCGTCCTGGATTCCATTGCTAGCCACTATCCATCTTTGCTTAATCAGTTACCAAGTTTTGATAATTTTGAATCAATTGAGCATTGAGTAGATTGTTATAAATAAATTAATATATTTGTAATATCCCAATTCATTCACGGGTTTCACCGTTCTAAGGTATGTACTTAGACATGCAAAGATTAATCTCTGAAACAAGCATATGACTACTGGAAGGATCAACCAGTTTGTTCACAGTTATATAATTAACCCTTATCGGCCAGGATAATCTTGCATCGGTTTTCAGGAGAACCAGACACCATCCAGACTTTCACGCGGCAACCCAAGCAGTACAGCTCAATCTCACCCCATAGGAGAACCAGACACTGTATAAGTTTCAACGCTACAATCTGAATAGTACAGCTCAATCCTGTGGCGCAACCACATAGGTACTAAGCACTCTGGTGGACCATTCGCATCATTCATGTACACATTCACATCACGTGTATAATTATTCCGATCAGTGATCGCGTTGGGATATCACAAATATATTAATTAATTTGTAAACAATCAATAATATTAACCATAATTACATGAATAATAAATAATAAAATGAAAATAATAATAATTAAGTTGAGTATGATTTAATTTCCGGTAGTAACTCATTAAAACAAAATTTTGGATTCCCAAAATTACATATCCGTTTTAATTGATTCATTTTGAATATATTATACTAAAACAATTTCCAGATTTCTTTTATACTTTAAAATTGTATCTATCATAGATTGACCTTAGATACGGGGAGGGGTAGCATCAAAAACTTAAGTTGAGATGATTTCGCAAAGATCTTAGTATAAGTTGTTACTGGGATTGTTTATGTATGTTCGTAATGAAAAGGTCATTATCAAAGGGACTGGTTACTCGTTGTAATATGCTAAAAATTAAGGTTGAGAATGTGTAAAATGGAATGCCAGCTCAGCGTTCTAGTGGCTTGGTTCATGTCCCTAGACCTGAAAGTTCTGAATTCCGTCTCTTCTTTGGTCATTAATCGAAACAGCGGTGAGACCATAATTTATGGACAACCTTTGAGGGACCTTGGGAATGTCTACCTACTAACTAGGACTAAATGAAGGTTATAAACCAGTGTAAGGAATTAGAATTATGATTTACAGTTGATGATTAGGGCTAAAAATTAGATTTAAGGTTTTCATCACGAACTGACATCAGTTTTAATGCCAAAACGCTATTTAGCCAAATGTATGGATGAGTGTTTTGCCAAAATCCAAGACCTGTTATCTTAAATCTGATTGGTTCGTCCACAAATTGTAGTCTTTTTGAAGCCGCTGAGGAGTCCATTGCTTGGATTTGAAAGTTATGCGATGCTTCCTATTTCTAAATAATACCCCATCTGCGATAAATCTGTGACCAATACACAACAAAATTCATTCATGATACTTTTATATTTCATTATTTAATTAATCAATATGGAGTTGTGAAGATTATTGAGTTTTCGAATAATGTATTCTTAGTGAAAAATCTGTATTTACCATCGTTATAAGTGATATAATGGAGTAAATAGTGCCGAGGCATAACTTTAAAGACTACCATACATAAGATTATTATTTATATTTTTATTGTGTTATTGGTAGACCGTAGGACTGTTGTATTCTTGTATTTTCTCATTTCTAAGCTTTCGTTTGGGTTATAAATCGTTGTCGCATGTCTCATTGCTCCAGATTTGTCATTTATTAACTATTCCAGTATTACTCAGGTCTTGTATCACTTATGACTACTTCATGTACACATTATAATTTTGTAATTATGTTGCTGTGTGGTCAGACATCTCCAGTATATTATTGTATGAGTTACGAGTCATGATTGAACTGATTACAAAAGAGATTTGATCTTTTCACTTTCGTCTTCTGATTGGCCACTGGGTTAAAAGAAGTCCAGGGGCTGACAAGTGTTAACGTCTTGGTTGTTCACTGGTCAATATGTCAGTTGGTAAACAGAAGGCCATCGACCCCACTAGAAATACGGGTGAACTAATATATAATCGGACTAGAGAAAGTTTATAAAACTAGTTTCCGGTCATTACGGCTCTATTAAACAGGACCTAATATAATACAAACTAAGAAACACAATCAATCTGTTTTCTTCTGAGATAACAATGATCTACACCATCACAACCACTCGACATAAATGGATATTTCAAAAGATTTATGATAACCGATGTGTAAAACACTGATGAAATTTAGATTTGTTGATGAGATGTCATGTTATTGCACTACCAAATTACCATATTTTTTATCTTGAATTAAATCGTTTTTAGGCAGGATAGTAAGTTGTGTCAAAAATTATTAATTACTGTTCTAATTTGTATCATATCCCCACTTAATCTGTGAATTACATCACCTAGTTTGTGTACTTTACTGAATTGAGTGAATGTATACTATACTGTCTTGAGATAGAGACCAATGAAATTTTGTATAAAATCCAGAATACAATAACATAATGATGTGAATACACACATAAAGAGGCCATGACGAACAACCGAAGCTATTTTTGAGAGCATTATTTCACCGACTTCAAAGTTTGTAAAATACCAATACTTAGTTTTATCCTTGGTTTATTCTATAAAACACACGCTTTTATTTGATCCATGATTCACTGCCACAACCTTTTTCAAAGCAAAATTATTGTAATTTAAACGTAACCAATTGTACCTCATCTTTCTACCCCAATGATTAGTGTGAACATAATTGTGTTTTTCTGATTGTTTGTGCGTTGTGATCGTGTTGATCATCCATTTATCCGTCTTTTTACATAAATCAGAATCAAGAATAAATCGAGTAAGGTTTCAGTCGACTGGTCTTCTCTCTCTCTCACTTGTTAACCGATCAAGTGATAGAATACTTTTCATCTCTGCCTCAAAGCCATTTAGTCATAATTTAAACTCAGGCATTACTAGCCTCAAGGTTGAACTGGTTAACCTGTCGTGCCAAGGCCTTAGCCTAGATAGAGAAAAATCCTCTCCTGTATATTATTGGGAGACGGATCGAAAATGTAACACATAAAATTTTGAGATAGGATACGTGTCTGTGAATTAGCAGAGGATCCATGTTGAATGTTCAATATCAAGTGTTTCCTAGGACTTTTCCGTCGATTTAATGGATGAGCAGAAAATTTCCGGATACCTTATGTTAAATATTATTGATTTGTATCTCCCGAATTCTGATTTACTGGAAATTGAGTTTACTCTCTGAAGGTCATTTCGAAGCCTCCCGAAGGTCGTTAGTAGATTATACATTCACTATAGATTGAAGTTCAAAAAACCGACTGATAAACATATTAATGTTAAAGATAGCAATAACTCTGGGATGTAGGTACATCCAATTGACGAGTCCCACATAGAACGAAACACGCGTCCTGAATTCCACAGCTAGCCACCATCCTTCTTTGTTTTTAGTGATTGTGACTTAGGTCAATATCGATGGAATCCATACAGGATACACGTATGCCACTAAGAGACTGATTAATCTCAGTCTTAAACATCAAACAAACACTACAAGATGAAAATAATAGTAATAATATCAATAATAATAATACTGACTAAATATATTTACCGAATAGACTGAGGCATCGCTACAGAGGAAACATCCGATTGAGCTGAATTTAAAATATCCCCATAATGCAATTGTTCAATACACTGAAGATGGAGTATTTATTGTAATGATAAAAAAAAGATAAAATAACGATTATAATTTTTTTTTTAAAAACAACAATATGATATTACTACAATTCAGAGTCGAATTCTGTGGTCATTCTCAGAACACTATGTATTGAAATGGTAACATAGGAGAGGATACTGGATGGATACAAATGATTTCTTTTAATATTTGCATTCATTTAGACAAATACCAGAAAGACCTTTCATTATCTATTCTTTTTGTTGGTAGATGTTAGCTTTTCCTTATAATCAAACCTCCGAGTACACTTTTTTTGAAATTTGTACTTCCACCTGACCTTCGCTTTCGTGTAATTGGTTGTTACCACCTTCTAATTTTCTCTTATCTCAAGGTCACCTCATGGTGCCATATATCAAGTTGTTCTACTATGATTTTATCTTTGTTGAATATTAAATTTCTTTTATGAACTCCTATCTTCTCCTTCGATCTCATTGTTAGAGGATCATCATTGAGTTGTGTGAATAATTTCTTGTATTATCGAATTCACATTAGTAGAATCCCCATTATTTATAATTAGAAACTATCGTAGGCTTAATCAAACTAATTTCAATATATTACAGCAACTTAACGTTATCTGATGTACATCAAGAGTGATATATTATTTGGACAAATTTTATTTAATTATTACCTTTTTATTATTAACTTTCATAGTTGAAAGCATGAGTCAGTTGAAGCTAGACCACCAAGGAAAACCTGGAAGCACTGCAATAAGGCTGTTTCGTCCTATTGTGGGACATAAACACTATCGGATGCCGGCTCAGTGGTATATAGGTTAAGTGCTCCGGCGCGAGACTGGTAGGTCCTGGGTTCGAATATCGCGAGGCGGGATCGTGGATGAGCACTGCTGAGGAGTCCCATAATAGGACTAAACGGCCTTAAAGCAGTGCTTCCAGGTTTTCCATGGTGGTCTAGCTTCAACTGACTCATGCTTTCAACTATGAATCTAATCGCAAGTATAGACAACAGAACCATACAAACCCATACTCTTATAATTTTAAAAAATTCTTTGTATATTAATATATCAGATTAGAAAAACTCATTAGTATATTTATGTTATAATTTGCGATGACTTATGATTATTTCAAATAATAGATGTTTGGAAAGTTTGATGCATTCTAAAGAGCATAATACCTTATCCCCAGACCATTTTAACAATAATAATCTACTAAGCGAATGAAGAGAAAAGAAAGGAATTCAGGAGAAGCATGAAATCCCAAAAAGTGGAAATTATAATACAACAACAGTATTTATATCAGCCACAACTATGACTACGAGATATGCAACGAAGATAGTGGACTATGTACAGTGAAATTAACCAAGATATTAGGTTACTGGGGTAATATGAGGGCTTTCATGCTCGTCAGAACTATAGTTTTCTTCAACAATAAACAACAAAACTAGACCATTTGAGGTCTTCCTACATAGTACGTATCGTATGAGAAGAAACTGAACGTATCATATCATAAAGCAAACATCTTTATTTTTGTTCAACAATCTCGACAATCCCCAAACTGATAACTATCATGTACTCATCAGTTCATAACTTCAAGAGGAAATTTCCAGATTTCTAATAAGAAGCCGTGATGATTGGAGTTCAGTTGTGTCGAGTCTAAGGAAGATATTCACCTCATACACGGTAGATGGGTATGTAATATCGCATATTGATTTAAGCTGGGCATGTATATTATTAGATCGTGTCCCAGTGGTCTAGAAATCGAACGTCAAATCACTAGACCAAATCCCCTGGGTCCAAACTTGTGTGGTGTTCTTGTGGATGCGTACTGCTGAGAAGTCCCATACTAGGACGAAACAACTGTCTAGTACTTCCAGCTTAAATCCAACTTAAATCTATTCATAATCTCAGCAAAAGTCTACAATCCCCATACCGATAATTATAATACTTTCTTCGTTCGAAAATGTTTCTCTCTTATTTTCATAGTTGAAAGCATGACTCAATTGAAGCTAGACCACCATGGAAAACCTGGAAGCACTGTTTTAAGGCCGTTTCGTCCTATTATGGGACTCCTCAGCAGTGCTCATCCGTGACCTCGCCTCGCGAGATTTAAACCCAGGACCTACCAGTCTAGCTTCCATTGACTCACGCTTTCAACTATGAAAATACTAAATCTCCACAAAACCCCTTCTCTCTCTTATTTATTTACTTATTTACTATTTTTTGGAAAAAAACTTTTATTTGCAAAAGCAGATCTAAAAATTAATAATATCCACTCAATAATTTAAAAATAAAATTAACTGATTGGAAACATAGTTGTTTAGTCTGGTATTATTATTATTATTATTATTGTCTACAGATTCAAATATGAAGTTTACCACAATTGAATTTGGGTATGTATCAAAAAAAAAATAAATCAAGTCGACCAGGAAATAATCAATCGATCAGTCACCAAAATAAAAAAACGACATGGAAACAATAATAATAATAATAATATTTATAGTCGCTAGGTTTCAGTGAGCTATGGGTTAGAGACAAAAATTATTATATGTATTAAAGACATTGTAAACACAGACAGAAATATGCATATATACATATATAGTTGTCGAACGAATAAACAATCTAATCGATCGTCAAGCCTCTTATCATAGACTTTTAGTACTAATAAAATTCTATCGAAGAATGTCTGATTACAGTCACCAGGTTAAGTGAATAAATATCATGTACATTGTGTTAAGATGCTGTACGTAGGTTATAGGTACTCAACATTAAAACCCTACATGAAATATTAGCACCGGTGGGCAAGACATACATACATTCTTGAAGGAATTAATGTTTCCTAAGGGATTCAGACCCATGTCAATCAGTTTCATTCTCTATAACGTTACCAGTGTGGTAGTTACATAGTGACTGATTTTCAGTAAGATCGATTTACTTACTAATATTTCAGTGAACAAGAAGACGAGTGGGGGCAATCGAATATGTTTGAGCACACAATTACAGAATATCTCAGTAAAATATGAGAACTATATAGTAAATTATCAAATTGCAAACTATCAATCAAACGTCTCAATCTGACTGTTTCTTTCTGCAATTATCAGTTCATTGTGTCCGATTATTGTTGTTCTGCATTTTAATACCACTGCGCTTCTTCCCCGTTCTTTCCTTATCGATCTTCTACTGAAATACATTCAATGCTCGACCATTCTTAAATACTACTACTTATGTGAATATAAGTAACCCACACCAGAATATTATGTTTGTCTAGTCTTTTAGTGCTGGCCAAAATTTTATTGATCAAGTCACAACGTGACCACCAGGTAATGCTAACTAGCATGTAATTTAAGTTTGGTTTACTTCCGACTACTTTCAACTACTTGATAGTGCATGCGATATTGATTTACTTCGGCTAGTGACCATATTATAACTTCATTAACATATGATCCGCACTAAATAACCAGGCACACATGATTTTGATCATGGATTAGTGATTAGTCAATTTTAAATCTGTTTCTGAAATCAAAACTTAATAAAATCTTCGTGTGAGGATTCAATTAAGAACAATAGCTGTTACTGATTTTAACCTCAAACTATAGGTTATTAATATATAAGCATTGTGACTAGCAGTAAAATGTAGGATGTGAGTTTCGTTCTATTGGGGACTTGTTTTCTGGAGATATACTTGAATTCAAATGTCAGTGTTCTGACTGAGATTCGAACCTAGAGTTTATTACTTTAAATGTCAAAGCGTTATTAAAAGTTACTTACTATAGATAATTTTTTGAACATGTAACTAAAAGCGACATCGAAAAAGTATGCTCAAGATTCATATAAGCCAACAAAGACGTGTTAATTATAGTCTTAAGTATCAACAATCGGAGATTTCAAATATCTGAAATGGACTTACAGAAATTATTTAGTTCCAAGTTCTTTTTTTCAGATACAAAACAATATCATCTGAAGAGTTATTGAGTACCAAGAAAGTATTAGTCAAATGTCTAATCCCTGCTTGGGACTTGTAACAAGTGCATCACCTATGAATTAACATTAGATGCTGTCACGATCTGTGAATATGATAAAATCACAATATATGAGCCTCCTGAATTCATGACCCAACCAACTATGTAAGGGTAAGAGGGCTTATAAAGCATGGGAAACTTCACCTCAAAACCCGAACTATTTGGTATATAAATCATATATAT
Source organism: Schistosoma mansoni (assembly GCF_000237925.1). Classification (NCBI taxonomy): domain Eukaryota; kingdom Metazoa; phylum Platyhelminthes; class Trematoda; order Strigeidida; family Schistosomatidae; genus Schistosoma; species Schistosoma mansoni. The sequence goes on along the minus strand of NC_031501.1, from coordinate 1,641,800 downwards.
AAAGTGTGCCAGACAAAAATGTGTGAGTGGTTACCTCCAAGCCCTGTTAGTTTTCAATTTCTCGTCTCAACATAGCTTTCAGATGACATGTGATCTTGGAACCATCCTATCTGTCAAATGTAAATTAAGGGCCTTCAGATCATGTAGTAATCATGATACCTGGTTACGATGGTACTAAAAACCAATAGTTAATAATTCCAAGTTTGAGTATTTGACGACAGATTGTGACAATCATCTTACCGTCATTGGATTGCAAATGTTTCAGATTCAATAACTGAAAACACTTGTTAGCAAATTGAATGTTGTCAGTTATGTAGATTACTGAATTATGTACCGAAGGTTAGGGAATATTTCGCCCAAGATAAGACCTTTTCGGCTTGAACTGGATCATGTGCTGAGTTATGAATTCCCTCTAATTTCAAATCTCATTAGCTCAAGAAGTAACTGTTAAGTTCTATTATTTTCTAGATAATTCCAATCCTTGGTGAAAACCGAACTACTTAAAACCATTGGCACAAATGATTACTAACTAACAAATATTTTCTGTCTGTAGTGAAACAGATTTGAGACCAGTCGTTTTGATACATTTAAAAGTGATATGTATAATCAAAGGGACTTGTGATTGGTCAAAGATGAAAGGCAAACAATAGAACTAGACTAAATAATAAGAGACTAGCTTATATCACAAACTTCTTAGCACATTTATTCCACCTACTAACTGTTCCTTACTGTTTTCTCGACTGAACTATCGACAACTGAGTCCAGTTTATCATGTAACCATCTTCTAGTGTGTCTGGTCAGGTATCGAGAACAAAGCGTTCTATTTTCTTTATAAAAGACTGACATGATTTATAAGAACTTTCAACTAAATTAGAACGAATAGTTTCACAGTATTTGAGTACCGAGTTGATGTGAGACATTAAAGAGGAAGAATGTATTTGTAAAATCTCAGCGAATGAATGTATTCCAATACAATTAGCTGCGCTATGGCAACTAATCATTAATAAGTAAAAACCTGAACTCCTTTTCCATTTTATCTATCTCGTATTACCTGAGTGACAGCAATTACATTCAGTGGTTCTAATCAGTTGTCTTATCTGAATATATTAAACTATTAACTGGAATATTCTCTCGGTGTTGTATACTTGTATCTTCCCATTGTTATTTAGGACTGAAATTGATCAGTCTCTTGTTGGCATATATGCATCCTGTGAGGACTGCCTCGATATTGCCTGAAGTCACAAGCTTTATAAACAAAGATGGATAGTGACTAGTAGTGAAATCCAGGCCGCGCATTTCGTCCTATTTGGGACTCGTCAGCTGGATATACCTGCATCTCAGAATTGATGTTCACTCTGGGACTCGATGCAGGTACATCCAGCTGACAAGTCCCAAATAGGACGAAACGTGCGTCTTCGATCACACCGCTAGCCACTATCCATCTTTAATTAACTGGAACATTAAAATAACACAAATATTCAGTTTAAAATACATTCTTCCTCTTTCAATTCATTCCTTTATCTTGTTTATTTATCTTCATTTTATGCATGCTGTGACATTTTGATTCAAATCATTTATAAAATTAAATGTTTTCTTAAATATTCGCCGACCAGAGACAATATACAGGGAATGAAATTTCTTCTCACTTACGTATACACACTATATGTTATCTTAACACTTTTCGTTTCATACCACATGTCTCTTACACACTAATACATATACCTAGTTTAGACATTTTTAACGCTGATTGGATGACCTATTCAGTATACAGTGAATCGGAGAACCGTGGACCTATTTATATTCGATAATTTTGATGTTTGATTATATTTCCTTGAAAAATCTTGGACCCAGATTGCCAGGCGAAATGTTGGATTTACTTCGAATTCATTCGCTGTGATTTTACAAATATATTCTTCTTATTTAATGATTGACGTGGTTTATTCAGAATCTAACAACATTTCAATGTGTTTTTGTTTGGGGGGGTGAATTTGTACCATTTAGGTTCACTCAGGTTCACTTCAGCTTCCAGCTGAAGAGGAAATTAGGAAAAGACGTTAGAAGTGGATAGGACATACATTAAGGAAATCATCAATCTGCATCACGAGGCAATCCCTAACTTGGAATCCGGAAGGGAAGCGGAAAAGAGGAAGGCCATAGAACACATTACGTCGGGAAATAAAAACAGATATGAAAAGGATGAATGTTAAGTGGAAAGAACTGGATAGGATTGCCCAGGACAGAGTTTGATGGAGAATGCTGGTGAGCGGCCTATGCTCCTCGACGAGGGGTAACAGGCGTAAGTAAATAAGTAAGTAATTTGTAGTTGATTCACAACATATATAAGCCGTAATCTACTTAAATTAATTCAATTAATTCATATTTAATGATCAAGTGAAATTCACTATTTATGTGTTCTATCTCTGGGGACTTTGTTTTTATCCAAAAATGTACAATGCCCAAATCATCGCAAGATATTGTTTATATTTATAATAGTATGTATGTTGACTGGTCCAACTCAGTGACTTTTTTTGAGGATGATTATGATATCTTATTTCTAATGCCTGAGTAGTAGGTTAGAACTCTATCACCACCTACTTCTGTTTACCTAATTGAGTAGTGTCATTAGTCTTCACACTTTGAGTGTGACATGGAGCCAAGCACGTGATAAATCAGTTGTCATGATCAGTAATGAAAAATCAGTTCCTATCATATAATAGAGTGTATCTTGGTAAACAACATAAATCTGATGTGAATCATACATGAAAAAAAACATTAGATTTTTAATAGAACTATATTTGGTGTTTTAATTATTGACATAAATTAACTTATCTTCGCCATAAACTAATAATGAGTAGAGTACCAACATTGTAAATCAAAGAAAGCTTAGTAACTATTTTGTACTGTTTAACAGAAAATAAACAATAACACCTATTTTAACCAAAATCAGTAATCTTCAGGTTTAATGTTAAGAATGAAAACTTTAATCAAAATTCACTAGTTGACACTTTCTTGTACAACCACTTAGTAACAAATCATTGAAACTATCCGCATCAGTTCACATGATCAATAAAAGTGTTGTATTCGGCACTTTAGGTCATATTTCATTTCACTTAGTAGGTAAACATTGCATAATAGTACGTAATTCTCACTAGAAATTTTATTTGTGGCCGAAATTTCCATCATACTTATGTTTTTCATCCCGCGTATTAGGTTGTACCCCGCTAATTTGTTCATAGTCAACTATTCGTGGTTTCTTCATTTGTTTGAAATGAAATCCTCAGTAAAAACTATAGTATTTTATACAAAAGATACTCAATAAATCAGTTGAAAGATGGTTAAAGCTACCGAATATAACACACTTATTAAATCTTGAAAACGTTACGGATAACCAACCATTTAAACCAAGTGCTAACCATATTCATTGTCATTACTTGGATGAGTTTACAACCTTATAATTATAATTATAAGTTCAAAGGTCAAGGATTATTTTTGATAAAATAACCAAATTGTTTTGATACATGAAATTTTCATTTCATTAATATCATGAACTAATCAGTTAGACTGCCAGAGTTTTCCAAGTTTTCAATATTGGCCTAATTAAGATTGAAATCATGAGTCAATTGAAGCTGGACCACCATGGGAAACCTAGAAGCACTGGACGGCCGTTTCGTCCTATTATAGGGCGCCTCAACAGTGAGCATCCACGATCTCGCCTCGCGAGATTAGAACCCAGGACCTACCAGTCTTGTGAAAGAGCACTTGACCGATAGACCACTGAGCCGGCTTCCAAGGGTGTTAATATCTAACTTCAACCAATCCATGATTTCAACTGTGAAAATACTGAAATCTCCACAAAACCCCTTCTGATCTATAATTTAGATTGGTTTACGATTGATTCAAGAAACATTCAACTCTTTACTGAAAATTTCTATTGTTCATTTTACTTCTTTTTTTGATCATGTTTGTTCAATTAACTTACTTGACTAATATCAGAACACCATGCAGCTTTCTCTTGTAATGTTGATGCAACAAGCCATATACTTGTTGGTTGACCATTTTTTGGTTCCCATATTAAACGAAAATCTAAATTACCATAATCTGTTTTATCATTATTACATGTATTATTATTATTATTGTTATTATTATTAATTGAATTAAATAAACCCATATTACTACTGAATCGATGTAACATTGAAAATGATAATAGACTTGTTGGTTGAATGCATGATGATGATGGCAATACTGAACTAGAATTCATAATATTTATATCTGGTGTTATAATTGTCGTGATTGTTGGTGAAGTTATTGTTGAATATGATACATTAGAATTATTACGACCATTTAGAATAGAAGAGGAAGAAGTATTAGTCGAGTTCATTGTTGATGTCATTGTAGTGGTAGTAATAATATTAGCAGTTGTCATTGTAGTAACAGTAGTCACTGAAACTGCACGAGCTTCATCGATTGTACTTATACTAGTGGAATAAATATCCGTACTAGATATTGGTATAATAGAACAGTTTGTCACTGAATCATGTAAATCATTCTCATTATTATTAATATTAGTTCCTATACATAATGAGGTAGAATGTCTATGTTGTGTAGAGAGATATGGGATTGATTGTTGTTGTACCGTACCTGTTATTGTTGTAGATTTTGATATTGAATCCATTTGATTTGATTTATTCACATAGGTATATCGATTAGGTGTTGAATCTGGACATATGAAACGTTTATTTAAATTCTGTGGAAGTTGTTGGCCTAATTCATGTGTAGTCATACTAATATTACTACTCGTTGTTGTAGTATTAGTAGTAGAATTGGTACCGAGTGTACTCACTGAAATAGAATTACGCGTATTTAATTCAACATTAGTATTTACATTTAATGGTGTTGTACTTAATAATTGAACAGTATTGTTTTTTGTCATTTGTGATGTATTGTCTTGTTGACATTTTTGTTCATTTGTAACATTCAATTGATCTAAATGTACAGAAGAAAATGAAGGAATAATTATTCATTAAGAAGACAATACGAACAATGGTAAGAACAAATACCATCCTATAGTATAGTCGTCCTTCTGAACGACATCATCAGCACAAACTTCTACCCGAAGTTCAGAAGGATGATGAAAGCTCCACCACCAAATCATCCAGATCAGAGAACGAAACTCCATCAAAATCATCCACCTGAGCTACAAATCTTCTCCACCATATTTTTGGGTATTCTCTTGGAAAACCTCAAGCTACTTTTTTCATGCTTGAAATCATGGACCGGTTTGAGTTAGACCACTACTGAAAGGTCGTTTCTTTGTGGTATGGGACTCCTCACTAGTAAATATACACGAACACTGCGACCAGGAGTCGAATTCAGAACATTTGACCTCATGAACGACCGCTTAACCTCTGGGTCACTAAACTAGTATCCGATCCTAATAATGTCCATCTTCGATGATTTGGTTTTTTCAGTAAATAGCAGTTCTGACGAATAAGCAAAACTTCAATAGCTTTTAATTCATATTACTCACCACACTGATATTTATTGGTATCTATTAGGTTACTTCTTTTTTGCCTGATATTTTTTAGATGCATTGAAGGTCATTGCTATTTCGTTGAAATCATGAACCGATCAATAATAGACCACCATTGAAAACCTAGAAGCATTGGATGGCTGTCTCGTCCTAATATGGCGCTCCTTAGTACTATTCACCTAAAACCTTGCACACGGGAATCGAACCTAAGACTTTCGGTCTTATGCGCGAATGTTTAACCTCTAGACCACAGAGCAAGCATCCGATATTCCTTTGTTTCACAGTAATTACTATGCTACATATCTCGTCCAATCATTTAAAAAACGTAGGGGTGGTTACTTTGTTGTCGGTCATTAGTTGGATTATTAGATAATATGGCATACCCAGTTTCATTTCATTAACTACTGACAGGTTAGCTATACGAAACATTTTTGACGAAGATTATCTGTCGGTGACGAATGTTATTCATATTGACAAATATTAAACTAAATGTCAATTGTATTAATAAAAAAGTTGGATTTTGGCTAGCAAGAGAGTACAAAATAAACGTTACATAATAATTGGGACTCATCACATAAATATATCTATATTTTAGTATTAATGTTCATATTGGGACTCAAAATCTCACCACGATCCATTGATTCTAGAAAACTCGTAATAAAATAATTATATCAATCGAATTCACATAGGATGTACGTATGTCAGCAAAGATGAATCAAAATTTAGTTCAGGATAACTCAAACTTTTAATTATAATTCAAAAAATTTAGACAATTATCTAATTGTGGGACTCCTCAGCAATGCGCATCCACGATCCTGCCTCGCGAGATTCGAACCCAGGGTGGCTCAGTGGTTCTAAAGGTTAAGTGCTTGCGCGCGAGACTGATAAGTCCTGGGTTCAAATCTCGCAAGGCGGGATTGCGGACGAGCACTGCTGAGAAGTCCCACAATATAACGAAACGGCCATCCAATGCTTCCAGGTTTTCCATGGTGGTCTAGCTTCATTGACTCATGATTTCAACTATAAAATTACTAAAATCTCCACGAAAAACCCCTTCTGATGATTATCTAATTCCTTAAGTAAATAATTATGAATTTATCGATATATCTGAAAAAACTATCAATTCCATATCAGATCAATGAGGTTTATTATTGAAACGTCATTTTCTACATTTTCACTTGTAAATTGAATTATTTTTAATTTCTTTTTAAAAGATAGAACGTGTTGGCAAACCTGAGAGCTAGCCGATCGCCGGAACCCGGGATCGAACTGGGCACACTCTAACGCTCTCCTAACTGAGCTATTCCGGCAACCGTCACCGTTTTACTCTCTCTTTATTTAAAAGGAAAGAAAAGCTACCATTATACAACCAATGTCAAGAAAAAAAATAATCTAAATATATAATTATTGTCTTCTTTAAAAAACTTACCTTCATCATCCATATTGAATAATTCTGCTGTGGTATCTTCAACTAAAGTACATTCAACTAATGAGATTTTACCACAGTTCTGTAAGTAATTGTATTGATTTAGACAACAACAAAAAAGTACAAACAAATAGTAATTAGTAACAATCAATGGTAATGGTACGTTTATCGTTTCATTTTTATGATTAAATATGTTCGTATGTGAGACCGAAAGTTCTCGGTTCGATTCTTGTATGTAGCATTGTAGATCTGCACTGCTGAAATGTGTCATACTAGGATGAATCGGGAGTTTATTGCTTACAGGTTCTCAATGGTGGTTTTTCTATGATCGATTCGTGAGTTAAACTATTTAATATGTGTACACATATAAATAGACTTTTAGTAGTCAAGGGACGAAAATGCCATACACATCTGAATGTTTTCCCAATCTTAATTATTACAATACTGTTATGGTAGAAGTGTTCAGTTAATAAAATGGAGTTGTTCATTTATTTTACAGTTAACTTTTTACTGTTAAAAGTTCATATTACAATGAAATCAATGGATCGAAAGATCAGATCGAACAACTTATCTGTTAGGTAGATTCTTACGATAGGCATCGTAACTACAACGTAGTTCGAAGATCTCGTATAAGTAAAACTATCTTGTAAAACACTCTTTTAAATCTATTCGTTCATTTTCTAATCTTAAAATTTCAAGTTTGTCTCAGATGCAGATGCATAAGCTGTAAAACTTCATTGATACCTGCTTTCAGTAAAGTTTTACCATTAGGATGCATCAATGATGGTGACAAATGAAACTTTAAGGTCACTGAGCAAATATCGAGCTAAGATGATACTGATCGTCTTCATAATAATTAATTTCATTCATAAGGACTCAATAAACGTGACTTAAAATGTTAGATTGTTTAGAAATTCAGTCATTTATGATGATAGGCATGAAACTGTTGTAACAGAATCGGAAAAAAAACAAAATGGGATGAAATTTAATTATAGTAGTTATTACAGAAAGAAAACAATCAAAGATTGTTTGTTTTAGGTGGTTTTGTTCTCTGAGCTGGATGATTTGGTCTTTTGGCTTTCATTGTTATTCTGAATGACATCATCAGCACAGACTTCAGGTAAGAATGCAATGTTCGAATTTCTACACATATGAGAACAAAACTTCACCGAAATCATTCACTTGAGCTACAAACCTTCTCTAGGTTGAGACTAAAGAGAGTTAAACTAGTCCTCCTATATAACTTTCAGAGTAATTTTACTGTCCAATACAAATGTTTGAGTACTTAGGATTAGTGTTTCTAAAATTTACAAATCACTTAGTAACCACAAACCCAAAACCTGAAATGTATTAGAGAACATTTAAAAAACTATTTACGGCCATATAAACACTCTTAAATAAAGATCTTTTGAAGTCATATGGACGAATTTCTTTATTGAATTTAAAACAAAATGGAAAAATAGTCGATCAGTTTGATCGATTAAAAGTGGTGAGAATTATCTGAAGGTCATTCCATTTTATACTAACCGTTATTTTTAGTACTTAAACTGAATTATCAGTACCTCAGCTGAATAAATGAACTGTTATCTCTGTACTTCATTGCAGTAGTATGACGAAAAAAAACCATGTATTCTGTCAGCTGAACTTCACAGACGTGAGAGAGAAGTGTTGAAAGATACAGACTCTGGATGTGTACAGTTCTAATTTGAGTAATATAAATGCCTTATTATTACTATTATTATTGGTTGAATGCATGTTCTGAAAAAAATTACATAGTTCCTTGAGCTTTACAACCAATTACGATGGTATACACCGATGGAATCCCTCTGATCGTAATCTTCAAGTACTCTTACAAAATAAACAACTACATTTCTTGAGAAATCGAATACAGCTTAGAGTTAATTTTCAACTTGGAAATAATAAAATTGGTAGGATCATTAGGTTATATATTTTACAGTCACACTGTCTACTGGGTTGCATTTGTTTTTAAAACACACAGAATAGATGAAATATGGGAAGTAGTGAAATCTAAAATGAGTATTTCGTTCTATCTGAGACTCGTCAGCCAGATGTATTACAGTACTGATGCTTAATCTGAGACTCGAGCGCGATGCTTTCTTCTTCGGATATCGAACACGTCATCCACTGAGCTACTGAGTTCAGATAATCATATATTTACCTAACGAGTATGATCTTTATATCACTACTAGGATCGATTTGAATTATCCAGCTGTTGATATATTTGACTGAATTTTGACCAGCCTTAGTCGACAACTGGAAAGGAAGGCTCAGGACGGAGTTGGATGGAGAATGCTGGTGAGCGGCCTATGCTCCTCGACGAGGGGTATCAGGCGTAAGTGAGTAAGTAAGTTAGTCGACACATGTAAATCCAGAGTGGGTTACCTCGATACAACTATGTATTAAGCAATAATGATACAAGAAAGAAATCTATGTACAATGAATTTCAAAATCAATCATATTATCCCAAATCAATACATTTTAAAGAACTTACTTTGACTAATCTTAATTTACCATTATTAGTACGAGCAGTAATCAATAAATGATTGGTAAATAAAAATACTTGACGTACAGCTTCTTTTCTTTCACGATATGATGATCCGAAATTTCCTAATCTTGAACGAGAAGAACGTAATTTATCACATATCACTTGAATTAATGTTCCTGATCGATGAAGAAAAAACAAAAATTGTCTATTAAAAATAAAACTAGCAGAAAAGATATAAGATTAACCATTCTTACTTGATTGTTCAATAAAAGTACAATATTTAGCGTTTTCGAGAATTATTTTCCCGTTGATTTAATTGGTGAATGCTGAATATTACTTACTTACTTACTTCTGTTACTCATCGTGAAGGAGCATAGGCCGTCCATCAGCATTCTCCATCCAACGCTGTCCCAAGCAATCCTTTTCAGTTCTTTCCAGTTAACATTCATCCTTTTCATATCTGCTTCTATTTCCCGGAGTAATGTGTTCTTTAGCCTTCCTCTTTCCTGCTTCTCTTCAGGATTCCAAGTTAGGGATTGCCTCGTGATGCAGATTGATGATTTCCTTAATGTATGTCCTATCCACTTCTAACGTCTTTTCCTAATCTCCTCTTCAGATGGAAACTGTTTTGTCCGACACCTTCGGCCTCGCTCGCGAACGCTTAAACTTCAGACCACTGAGGAGTCCCATACTAGGTCGAAATGGCCTTCCAGTGCTTCCACATCATCAATGGTGATCTACCTTAGATCAACTTGTGAATTTAACTATTAAAAATTACTAGAACCTCCACAAACCCCTATTATAATTCATTACTTTGAATTCTGACCCTTTTAAGGGATTTCATGTCATAAATTAGGCATTTATATCAATCTCTTAAGGAATGACTAAAAATTGGCTTTAATTTATAAAGATTACTCCATGAGAGGTTAAAAATCGTTCTTAAAGTATACTTCTAAATTATTATCTTTTAGATGGCCAACTTAACGAAAATGCAGTGAAAACCTATACCAACCAGGTGATCCAAAGGCTAAACCCTCACTGATAAGTTTAAAGAACATGAGTACCATCATTGACAAGGATGTAGATGTACACTACTGACCAGTCTTATATTAGAATGAAACAGCTATTTAGTGAATTCCGATTATTTAACTAAATTAGATTTTCAGAAGGGGTTTTTTTGCTGAGGAGTCCCACAATAGGATGAAACTGTCGTCCAGTGCTTCCAGGTTTTCCATGGTGGTCTAGCTTCAATTGACTCATGATCTCAGCTATATAAATTAGATTTGACAATGTTATAAGTTAAAAATGGTGAACGTTTGCATCTGTTACGACATATATACTTCAACATTATGTTGTTTGTCAACTAGAAATGTCATTTAATAATGGTCAAAATGATTTGCAGTAAAGTATCCGGTCACAATCAGTATCATAGTAATATAGGAAAAATGAAAATGCAAAAATAGTGTGTGAATAAAATGCATAGTAGGAGAATTTCATCTTTAAAGTAATTAGTCCCTTTGATAAATTTAGATGGTGTAATAAGAAGACGAAGATTATCAGAACTATGTGATATACGAAAATTTAAACCCCCTTTGTGTATTCAAAATGGTTGCAAAAGCAAATAGAATCAAATGACCCCATAAGAGTAGAGGATAAATATCCATCATCTTCTGTGGCCAAACACATAATCGGAACAGGTCATAAGATTGATCTAAACTCGGTTTTTGTGGTGTTGTATAAAACTGTAAAAGGGCGTATACTAAAGTTTATTGAAGCCTTAGCCATACGAAAATTCAAACCCCCTTTATGTATTCAAAAAACAGTTTGTTCTCACCCTGGTACTATTAGCTTATTATCCAGAGTGATTAGGTGTCAAATTGTCTACTCTTACCCTCCCCTATTTCCAGTCTAGTTGACCTTTTATTTTTATATATGAATGTTCTTCACAAGTATATGTGTGATCAGATTGTTCGAAATGTATTGCGCTAACAGATCACATAGTTCTGATAATCTTCGTCTTCGTATTACACTATCGAAATTTCATCTTGTTAATTGAGATAATAATGATAAATAGTAATAGTAATAATAATAAGATTAAATTCACTTAGTATTGTTTGTTTGAATCTTCCCATCGATGTGTTAGGACTGCAACTGGTCAGTCTCTAATTGGCATATGTGCATACTGAGCGTATCGCCTCGATATAGCCTTGATTCACAAGCATGATAAGCAAAGATGGATAGTAGCTAGCAGTGGAATTCAGGACGTGCGTTTCGTCCTGGATATCGAGGCAATACGCACAGTATGCACATATGCCAATTAGAGACTGACCAGTTGCAGTCCTAACACATCGATGGGAAGATTCAAACAAACAATACTAAGTGAATTTAAACTTCACCCAATCGCACAAGCAAGTGGCTATCAGGACTCAGTGGCCGAGTGGATAACGTGATGGCGTTTGAAGCGAGGGTACTGGGTTCGAGTCCCGGAGTGAACATCAACTCTGAGACGCAAGTACGTCTGGCTGACGAGTCCCAAATAGGACGAAACGCGCGTCCTGGATTCCACTGCTAGCCACTATCCATCTTTGCTTATAAATAATAAGATTGTTGTTGTATGAATATAATATGTAATAAAAGGGGTGTTATCAAGGTAATTACGATAAACGAATTGGGAATGATGGATATGAAGATTAAGATAGAAGTGATCAAAAAAAGAAAGAAAAAGCAAATAGGGGGGAGAGGTTTATAATATTTAGTTTAGGTATCCGATGATTCTTAAATTCATTAATACATGCCTCATTTTGGCCTTTGTAAAATTTCACAATAATTTTGAACTTCAGAAGGGGTTTTGTGGAGATTTCAGTATTTTTCAAAGTTGAAATCATGAGTCAATTGAAGCTAGACCACCACGGAAAACCTGGAAGCACTGGACGGCCCTTTTGTCTTATTGTGGGACTTCTCAGTGGCAGTGCACATCCACGATTCCGCCTCACGAGATTCGAACCCAGGACCTACCAGTCCTTATGAACTTATAATTGTAGAGCCTGATGATGAAGTTATTTAAAAACAATTGTTCGCTCAAATATTGTTCATTTTTGAATATTCTATTTATTTATTGATTTAGTTAAACACATAAATATTGTTACAAGGAGGCACCAGATATATATGCACCACACAAAACAATGAAAATGGGAAGAGAAAAGGGGGTAAGATGCATATATTAAAAAAAAAATAAGAGTAATGATGAGGGAAACTGAAATGTACAACCAGAAGAACTCTTTCAGTTAAGGAGGTTATGACTACTCTTTATGAAGAAAGTAAAAGGTTACAGCAGGATCTCCACTGGCTTCTATTCTGAGACATATCTGATAACGTCTCTAGTCACTGTGTTGCACCACTTTTTGGACCCCAGCCAGGAAGTTGTGGAGGACTAACAGAAGCCAGCCCTTTGCAGCTTTCTTTCATACCACGACACCATGTTATACACTGACCACCTCTCCGCTTTTTCCAACCAGTCCCAGAGTCAGCAAATAATGCACGACGTGGAATTCTCTGGGACGACATTCGCAGAACATGTCCAAGCTATCGAAGTCGGTGTTTCAAGATGGTGACACCAATTGAATTGTCGTCTCTGCGCCCGAACACATGATGCTGAACCTCTGTATTACTAACATGGTGTTGCCACTGGATGTCAGCAATCCTTCGAAGACAACGATGATCGAACACAGAGAGTTGTCTAACATCCTCAACTCGGAGAGGCCAGGTTTCACAAGCATAGAGCAAAACTGCTCTCATCGACGCGTTATAGATCCGATCTTTTACAGCCAGACAAACATCACGAAGGCGCTGAAGGTGGCCCAGATTGGCACAAGCCGCTCTGGCTTTCACTATACGTGCATCGATCTCATCACTCACGCCACCACCAGCACTTATGCGGCTACCTAAATACACGAACTTCTCAACTACTTCAATCTGGTCACCACCCAAGGTGAGCAAATATTCTATGGGGATCTTTAAACTGCTAAATTAGATTTGTCCATCAGTGACAGTAAAATGCAAATACTACAATTTGGTTGTTGAGCAAACGTAACTAATGGAATCTGTTGTATACATTCAACGACATAACATTTTCTATAGAATGAAGTGTTAGCTAGAATTATTGATTAGATTATTACTTAAAGAAGCATTCATTATTGTTTTTTATTGTAAAGAAATAAACAAAAAAATGGAAAGGAATCAGATGAGTGATGTTAGTAGCGGAAATGAATCAACTGGATTTTTCTTGGTTGAACTGTCTGAGATAGACCATTAAATACTCAATTCATTTGTATTGATTATTTGAACCTTTCCATGGATGTTTAGGAATTCATTTGGTTATTTTAGATTGGAATATGTAGATCTTATGCAAGTTGCCTTGATATTCCCATTAATTCGTAAGGAAAGATGAACTTATCCTAAAAAGAGACTGATCAATCGCAGTCCTAAATAATAATTGGGAATATTCAAACAGTCAATACAAATGAATTAAAATTCACCCCATCACACAAGCTAGTAGCTATCTGGGTTCAGGTGCTAAATGGATAACGCGTTGGTGTTAAACGAAATGTGCTGAGTTTAAGTCATGAAGTGAACATTCAAATTGAGATATGACAAGTACATCCAGAGATCGAGTCAGAAATAAGACAAAACTGGCATCATGAGATTTTTATTGGTAGCCATCATCAGTTTTTGCTTCAAGTGCCTGGTTATAATACTTATAACTGGTTGCTATAATATGAAGATGTGTTATTCCTCTGGTGATTTCACTCTCGAAGCCGTACAGGACTATGCATTACAATTATATCGTAAAAGAATATATTTGTCTTTTTGATGTTCAATATTCTCCGTCATGTTAAATGATCTATTTTCATAATGTTTTGGGTGGTATTTATCATAACTTGACCTCAGTTGGGGTACATTTAGGAAAACCAGGGGAAGTGGAAAGCTGTTTTATCTTTCCTACCGAACTCCAAGAATATCGCTGACCTCACTTCAATAAGGACCTAGAATAGAACATGCTGATCTCGGGGCAAGTGCCTAATAATTAGATCAGTCTGTTGGTCGTGATACTCAACGATTCGCATTTTCAACCTCAATCAATTTGTGATGCATTCCCGTACTAGAATGAAACAACAATCTAGGGTTCATTAGTACTTCAGTCTATGGAACATATTTTCTATAAATTAAGCATGTAGATATAATCTCCTCCCCCTTACTAATGCCATTTTCTTAATTATTAATCTTTACTTAAGTCTTCATGACGTTACTGATTAGTCGGTGTAACCTTCTCCTTGAAATTTCTAATTCAATCCGGGAATAGATCCGATACATTATTGCTAGCGACAATTTCAGTTTCGAAAATGCAATAAACAGAAAGGGATCTCTCTTTGTTAAGTCTTACTTCTAATGACCAACAATCTATATTTTTTGATGTTTAACTCAAACTCTGAGGTCTATGCGAACAATTTTCACTATTCTCTGTATGAAGTTAATCATTTCTTCCTAATGACATTCATCAATAAATCCAGTTAGAAATGTTAATCATACTTTAGATGATGATTCATTTATCTAAATGAAAAAAATTACCAGCCTAGATAAGTGATGATATTAGGTAAGTTTTAAAAAATATTTCAGAGGAATATCCAGCTTAGAGAATACAATAACCTCTAAATCATTTCCTTATCAGTCACGTCTTCTCCATTAACTCCGATAATAACATAGGATTGGTTTTATTGTATACTGTGATTATCTCTCCTCAGAATTCTATACAGTCTTGAAAAAGTCTAGTGATATTTTTACTGTTATTTTAAGAAGTATGTTACACTACTACTACTACTACTACTAATAATAATAATAATAATAATAATAATAATAATTCTCTGAATTTATCTTTTACTAATAATGATTATCACTATCAGCAATATTCTATTGTGGGAGAGAACAAACCAGATTTCATCCAACGGAGGAAGAAATCAGGAAGAAGCGCTGGAAGTGGATAGAACACAGATTGAGGAAATCACCCAACTGCGTCACAAGGTAAGCCCTCACATGGAATCTTGAAGGCCAAAGGAAAAGAGGAATACCAAAGAACACATTACTCCGAGAAATGGAGATGAACATGAGAAGAATGAACAAGAATTGTATAGAACTAAGAAGGTAGGCCTAGGACAGAGTGGGTTGGAGAATGCTGGTCGGCGGATTATGCTCCATTGGGAGTAACAGGCGTAAGTAAGTAAGTAAGTAAGTAAGTAAGTAAGTAAGTACGCAAGTGAGTAAGTAAGTATGTGGGTTAGTAAGCAAGTAAGTAAGTAAGTAATAATGATTATTCCATTTTTTAATTTTTTCTACAAGTTTTTTTACCCATTTATGATTATTTAAAATCAATAAAAAATCTAGGGTCTATATTATTTCTCATTTAAAAGAAAAACATTAACCAAATAAATGAAAAATTAAGGTCATATGACTTTACCAGAAAACTATAAAAATCAGATAAACCAGAAAAAAAATTGAATGAATAAATATAAACAAATAAAATAAAAACTTGACTATTGAACATTTAATATTCACTTGTTATTCAGTGAGTATTACTTTTATTTTCAGAAAGGGGATTTTGTGGAGATTTTAGTAAGTTTATATAGCTGAGATCATGAGTTAATTGAAGCTAGACCATCATGGAAAACCTCGGAGCACTGAACGACCATTTCGTCTCATTATGGGACTCCTCAGTGGCAGTTCGCATGCACGATCCCGCCTCTCGGGATTCGAACCCAGGACCTATCAGTCTCGCGTGCGAGCACTTAACCTTAATCATTTCGAAATTTTATATAAATTTCAATTCTATCTGCTTTGTGCCATTTCCTTCCACAAAATCTAATATCTGTTTTATCATAAGATTTTTAGAATTGTTAATATTCACTCCTCATTCTTAGTTCTGTAATGTTTATCATTTTAAGCAGCTTAATAATCGATCCTGGATGCGGTGTCATGAGAGCACAGTGCTGAGGAGCCACGTGATGGGACGAAACGATCGTTCCATGTATCCACCTTTTTCAGTGGTGAAAGCTCACTTATTTATCATAGCATTTTGAGTTACGTACAAAGACTCAATCTGTTGTTCTCCTTAAATGTGATCGATTCATCAAAAGAGTACACTTTTAATAGATTATCTTCATTGAAAAATAAAATGTATTCATGAACAAAAAGTACACATTTATTCATAAATTGACTTACCTTGACGTACGAATACTTGATTTACATCAAGCAATAAATCACATCCATCTACAATCATACGTTCAATAGCCAAATTTTTGCGTATATTTTCTGTTTCACTGACCTCATCATGCATAATCTGTGAATTGATTAATTGATGAATTAATTAATAATATAATTAGACATTTTTATGTATAGTTGAAATCATGAGTCAATTGAAACTAGACCACCATGCAAAACCTGGAAGCACTGGACGACCGTTTCGTCCTATTGTGGGACTCCTCAGTAACCAGTGGAGTTCAACTAGGTCTGTTGGGAGATACCAACTCATTGAAGACATTGGTGGAATGGCTGCTCAATTTTGTTGATTGGTTGAAGTTAGATATTAACACCGGCCGACTCAGTGGTCTATCGGTCAAGTGCTCTGATGGGAGACTGGTAGGTCCTGGGTTTGAATCTCGTGAGGTGGGATCGTGAATGCGTACTGCTGAGGAGTCCCACAACAGAACGAAACGGCCGTCCAGTGCTTCCAGGTTTTCCATGGTGGTCTAGCTTCAATTGATACATGATTTCAACGATACATAAAAAGTACTAAAAACCTTCACAGAAAACCCCCCATGATTAGACATTGTCAAGTTAATGACCTATTCAATGATAAAAAAGAACGTCATACTTATCAATAATTGTTTTGTGACTATCATGTTATTGATTTCCGGTAAATTGTGAGTTTTAATTCACTAGTTCATTTGATCAATAAACATTCTACTTAATAAATAGATATGAATGAAAATAGATTGCTAGGGAGAACAATGGGAATAAAATTGTTGAGTCTATGTTAGGAGAAAAAAAAATTACAACTGATCAGTATTTCATGACCATTATATATTATTAGGCTATTAGAGACTGTTTATAAGAAATCATGGAAGTAGAGTTCGAAAACTACAAATGGGATCGCTATCTACAAGACTGCACCTATATTATTGTTTATGAGTACGAAACTCATATCAACGTCTACCTGCCAACTATCTTCAATTAATCAACATCACAACATAGTGAACATAGCAATGAGTTGTTTAGACCAGTGACTGCTTTGTAAACTGATCAATAAAGTTTGGTAAAAGCATACAACGCTAACGACGTTATCAGTCAAGTAACACTACCCAGTTATAAAATAATCAAATATATAAGCCAATCAAATGACATTGGAATGATGGCTTCCATCTGAATTATTGACCCCCACATGTCAAATTATCCCTCGTAGTAGAGGCAAAAAGTCAAATTTATGTATTAGGATTAGGAATAGTATTATGAGTTAGGCTTATCACTTCAGAAAGTTTTCGTCACCAACTGACATCGGTTAACATGTATAAAGGTTGGTGTTAAGTATTAAGAGATAAACTGGAGTTTTCAGTTGGGTGTACAAATTAGTGTCACAGTTTTCAACACGAACTGACATCGGTTAATTGATGTCAGTTATGATTCAGTGCCTTGTCACCTTCCTGTTTACTTAGGGTTGAGATTCAAAGTGAGAGCAAGAAAGGGAGAACATTACCTAGCTTCATTAAACACTCTTGATTACGCATTGAATTCAAGTAAGTACTTAGTTACACAGTCTGTCTTAGAAGCATTTATGTATTATAATTTAGCCCAAGCACCATGTAAAATTCACTTTCCCGTCATACAATAGATATTTTTATTGTTTCCAAATATTTCAAGCACCAAATACTGACAATTTCCACTCGGTTAGTAATGACATACACATTACCTATTACTGCACTTTAAACTTCACACAAAATGCATGAGGCGTTATCTTAATTCTAAGTGGTTACTTAAAGCTCTACCATAATTATTCAGGTCAAATGGTCAAATGATTTAAATAATTATATCAATATTATGCATACATACTGTCGATTTTATATAAATAGTTTTAAACTGTTTATTTCTTTGTAAACAAAGATGGATAGTGGCTAGCAGTGGAATCCAGGACGCGCGTTTCGTCCTATTTGGGACTCGTCAGCTGGATGTACCTGCATCTCAGAGTTCATGTTCACTCCGGGACTCGAACCCAGTACCCTCGCTTCAAACGCCATCGCGTTATCCACTCGGCCACTGAGTCCTGATAGCTACTTGCTTGTGCGATGGGGTGAAGTTTAAATTCACTTAGTATTGTTTGTTTGAATCTTCCCATCGATGTGTTAGGACTGCAACTGGTCAGTCTCTAATTGTGATATGTGCATCCTACGAGGATTGCCTCGATATAGCCTTAATTCACAAGCATTGTAAGCAAAGATTTTCTTTGTTCAATATATTATTTCGTGTTTATGTCATCTTTATCTAAAAGGCAGTGCAGCTTTCACAAGTGTAATTGCCAAACATTTTTTGGATAGTGAACATAAAATGGATATATTTAATGCATTTAAAAGTGATGTAATGAATTAAAGTATTCGACTATCCTATCACATCTCTATTTGAGCATCAAAACTGCCTTGGGGGGGGAAGTAACAATCCATTTTATTCTCACAGAAAAGTATTACTGTTTCAGTGGCCTTATATCTGACTCTAATTGGATCGTATTATGATCGTATGAATGATTGCTATCGAAATATACATTTTACTAATTCCCGTATAAAAAACTATCGAATCAACTCGCGTTGGTGAATAATGGAATTAAATAAGTCAAATACGAAAATGAAATTAAAATAGGTATATTTCACACAATCGTTGGTCTGAACAGACAATCAAGGAAACCGAGTGAAGGAAGCGAAGATGAGAGGGAAAAGCGAAACTAAATGACGCTCAGTGGAGTTGACTTACTCGCCTTCTCCATTAGGCATCATTTTGTTTTGATTTGCTTCCCAATCAATGATTGTACGAAATACACGTATTCAAATTTAACTCTCGTATTCATCCTATTCAATTCCGTTATTCACTAACACGATTTAAGTTGATGATTATATACAAGGATTGACAATATGTATATATCGATAACAGGCAACAAACGATCTACCTGGTGTCAGATTTCCGGGCCACTAAACTTTGACACAATTTAATGAAAAAATACTTCAAGTATCATTAACATTGAATGTAGAGTCAAAATTGTGACTTATATTCATTTTTTTTCTTATTGAGTCGAGTAAAAGTACTTTAAATCTTATTTTGCAAAATAACAAAATATTGTTCAGAAGGGGGGGTTTTGTGGAGATTTTAGTAATTTTATTTAGTTGAGATCATGAGTCAATTGAAACTAGACCACCATGCAAAACCTGGAAGCACTGGACGACCGTTTCGTCCTATTGTGGGACTCCTCAGTGGCAGTTCGCATCTATGATCCCGCCTCGCGAGATTCAATTCACTGATCACTAAATCTGCAACATAAAAATTAGTTAAAATGGTAACTTTGTCTCTTTGTTCCATAAAGAAACTAAAATCAAGAAAAAATCCTTCGATTTTTCCTGCTAAAGTAAATAAATATCCCATGTATTTTTAAAAAAACTTTTCTGATTAGATCAATCAATACGATAAGCTTATATATATGCCTGTAGGTCAAATTTAACCAATCAGATTTCAGACTCAAAAGACTCTAATGATTGATTATACAGGGAAAAATGGTCTAAATTTCATTGGTGGTTTTTATTTAAAAAATATGCATATAATTATGTCTACAATTTTCCACACACACACACACAAAATCAATATTCATTCGACAATTATTGAAACAAAAATTAAAAATGAATTTTGATATAAATTTGGGAAATTTGCCTTGGTTATTCAAAAAAGATGATTATTAAGGGCCCATGGTTAACTTGAATTGATTGTTTTAAAGCAGCCAGCTGTATACTTTATGTAACATATATATATTGATGAATGACGGAAGTAGTTTTAGTGGATATTATAGTAATTTCAATAGTTGAGATCATGAGTCACTTGAAGTTAGACCACCAGAGAAAACCTGGGAGCACTGGATGACCATTTAGTCCTATTGTGAGACACTTCAGAAGTGCACATCCATGATGCCGCCTCACGAGATTCGAACCCAGAACCTATCAATCTATTGTGCGAGCGCTTAACCTCTAAACTACTGAGTTAGAAGTTAGACATTACCACCGTTGAATACCAATTTATCACACAACTTTGTCTTTAAACCTTCATTTACAAGTATAATGTCAGTAAAATATCTTTGAATATAATTTTGTAGATACAGTAGTCTTGAAATTCTAATATTCCATTATGTTCAAAGTTTATTCTGATGATATTGTCTACAAATCAATCTTAAATACATAAAATATAAAATGACACTAACATGTTTTCGGAATGAAATCTACTTGAAAAGAACATCTCTCACTGAATATCGAACATTTGACAAATTCAAATTTACATTTTTGTAAGAGGATGTTGTACATTTAGATGGGTAAGAACAAATGAATGATATCATTTGTAGTCACCATCTTATTTGCTCATGGTGGACAGTAATTAGTCAAATGTATTGTTAAGCTGTTGATTATTTACAATTAAAAATATAGAATGATACAATCAAAAATGAGCTATTCAAATTCGACTGGAATCTTAATATGAATTGTTAACATTTCTTGAAAGATTACAAGTGGAAGTTGATTGTTTGTCATCAACCCATAGATCAATTTAAAATTAAAATCTGCTGTCCAGTGAATATGCTTGATATTGAAGCCACATTATAGTGACCAATTGCTTCAACTTTATAAAGTAGTAATTAGATAATGCGGAACTTAATTGAAATAAAAAATTTTTGGAAAACAATGTCATTCAAAAGTGCCATATATCAGTTCGGGAGTGAATCTTCATCACTATTTACCAGCTATATATTAGTGTACCTGACTTCGAATAATACTCTGAGCATGAGCGTTAGTTGCACTAGCTGGTCCCCCAAACTAAGTAAATGCAGTTGGTTTGAACTTGCACTCTAGTAACCTAAATTTAAGCTACCAATCCATATATGTTACCTATACAGAATCGGTATTCTCCTTAAAGCTCGATATTGGCTAGTCTAGGAGTAAGTTGGGAGAAAGTTAGGGTCAAAGAAACTAAAATAGAGCAACATTCCATGGATTTATCGACAGTTGGATTGAGTCATGTTAGAATGTCCAAACCACTTGATTGGCTCTAAAATCTTGACCAATATGATGCTCACTGTAGAATTTGAACCTTCGTTAACCCACTCCACAATCCGAAACAATAATAAGCATTACATCATTCAGAAAAAATGTGTATGTATGTATCCGTACAATTGTTCATCAAAAATCGAAATGACTATAACTCATTGACTGAAGTAAAATATCACTGTCATTTAAAGGCTGTCGACTTAATGTATTCGTTTTATATCTAAAAGTAAGTAATTCATGTTCAAACTCTAGTTTAATAAGTTCTTTTCTCTTTGTTGAGTTGATACTCCTATCATAATAATAAAGATATATGGGTAAACAGAATAGTGAAAACTGTAGTACAACTGCTTAACATATATTATATATTATGCCAGATGACGGACTACATTGAAAAGCGCCAAATATTCGCTTTTCGTCCTCTCAATTTCGTAAACAACAGTGATGCCACGACAGTGCAGTGAGTAGGACTTCCCTGTTAGAGGCTATTTACGCGTGGCCATATGAGAGCATTTCGAGAGAGAGGGCGGGCCCTCTCCACTCTCGGCCGTACCAGGTCATTTGGCGGCACTTAACTAATCTAACCGAGTCACATTAAGATAAATCAACATTCATTGAACATGTAAAAAGAAATACAATTTATGCATAAGATTATAATTCAGGGTGAAAATTTATTTCATATTTAAATAATCGTCATTCATCCGATCGTTAACAATCGGAGTCAATCAAGTGACTAACTGACTGACTGCCTGTACTTCATAGATTTTATTTAAACTTAAAATCAACATAAACCTATTCAATCAATTAAAACGTGATACATTATAGTAAGAAGGGGTTTTGTGGAGATTTCAGTGTTTTTCAAAGTTGAAATCATGAGTCGATTGATGCTAGACCACCATCGAAAACCTGGAAGCACTCGACGGCCGTTTCGTCCTATTATGGGACTCCTCAGTAGTGCGCATCCACGATCCCGCACTCGCGAGATTCGAACCCAGGACCTACAAGTCTCGAGCCAGAGCCCTTAACCGATAGACCACTGAGCCGGTATCCAACGGTGTTAATGTCTAACTTCAACCGATCCACGAAATTGAGCAACCATTTACCAATGTCATCAGTGAGTTGATATCTCCCAACAGACCTGGATGAACTCCACAAGATATATGTCCTGGAGTTCTAGTGGGAAGCAGTGACCAGTGGAGTTATTTTCTATTTTATAGTACTATGTGGTCAGTTTGTTTGGTATATAAACCCAGTATGTTTAAGAATAATGATTCATATTGTAGAGGCTGTTATTGGTATTCTGGACTTAACTGACTGAGCTAGGCAGAAAGCGGAACTGCCAAGTACTCAAAACTGCTTATACAGTTTTTTTCGTGTATCATTGCTCTAATCAATAAATTCAATGCTCTCTGATAGACAGTCTTATCACTTCATATAATAACAACAGGGGGGCATTCAGGTTATCGAGATGGTGGTAGAAGATTTGTAGCTCAGGTGGATGATTTTGATGTAGGTTTATTCTCTGATCACGACCAAATTATCGAGAACAGAGAACAAACCTACATCACAATCACCCACCTGAGCTACAAATCTTCTCCAGCACCTGAGTGCCTCAGGTAATCGATATAACACTGAAAAAATTAACACCTTAAAAATATGGTAAAGAATATAAGCTTACTTCTTGTTCTGTTAAATATAAGTTTTGGGTATAGATATTATCTATATAATCAATAATCTCTTTAATACTTCAATATTAGATTATAGTCACCACATGAATCCACAAGATATTCAAGATATTTACATAATGTATTTGAATGTAACAATCACAGTTATAGTATACAGAGTATAATATTCTATTCTCAAATCAAAGAGTCCTTTCTTTTCTTTTTTTTTTTCTTCTTTTTCAGAACTGATTAAAAAATTTTTAGTTGTCATGCCTTTATGAAATTAGTTTATTAAATGTAATAAATAGTAATGAGTTAGTGATTAGAAGATTTTGGATGAGAAATACAACAACAAAAAAAAAGAAATTCAGATGGAAACTTTTAAAATCTGTTTGTGAGTTATGAAATACATATGTGTTTTGTGTTTATTGTATGTGTCCATGTGTGTGTGTGTGCGCACGTACGCACACACATACACACATGTAAATAAAACATGTAGTATATGTATCGTATATCGTGTATCGTATCACAGCTCAGTGTCAGTGGTGTTTATGATCATGGACAATTCGACAACTATGTTGTCTACCTATTTAAAATTCATTGTATTTCCAATTATATGTAGGCGAATTTTAATGTAAAGAGAGATATGGACATAAAACAGAGATGGATAGATGATAAAATGAGCCATATATAATTTATTTAACGAGAGAAGATGAAAATAAACGTGTACTTTCAGTTGGGAACTATGCCTAGGTATAAAAAAACGGACCTGGTTACATTGATGTACATCAATGTATGTGTATGTGTGTAGAGAACCGTAGGAAATGTAAATACATTCACTCCTTACTGAGGTTGTACAGACAGGCAACAGTGATTATGTCTATCTGTCTTAACTCAAATTCATTCACTAATTGACTTACTCAAATCCTTCTGTGAATTCTCCCTCTTGGTTTTTTTTCTTCTTTAATGCCTTTCTAGAATGTCTTAGTTTGTTTTTACACTCTTGAATAAAAAAATTGCTTAAATAGGTATCAAACTACAGGATTTGCGAAACTTCGATGATGCCCAAATAAAAAACTTGGATCCCAGATTCTGGATTATTATGGCATTGAGAATGAGATATTTTTTCAACAACCTTAAATATCTTTTTTACGCTTTCAGCATTCCTTTGAAAACATCTTTTAAGCTTTTCCTAAAAGTCTCAAGGACTCAGTGATGACATAATTTCTTGGAATCGATAAACTTGTTAAATACAACTGTAGGTAAACGGATTTTGATAAATATTTAAGTTTAAGCACTCTTAACATCACGTTCTTTTGAGTGATACTTGTCAGTTAGTAGTTACACTCTAAAAGTATGAAGGTCATAGGTTCGAACCCTGGTTACGGGTTTGTAGATGTACACTACTGAGAAGTCCCATAGTAGGATGAGATGGTTATCCAATGCTTCCAGGCTTTGTGATTTCAATGAAATTCGACAATTGTGGATTGGTTGAACTTAGACATTAACACCGCTGGATGCCGGCTCGGTGGTCGGTCGGTTAAGTAATCTGGCACGAGACCGGTAGGTTTTGGGTTCGAATCCCGCGGGGCGGGATCGTGGATGTGCACTGCCATTGAGGAGTCCCACAATAGGATGAAACGGGCGTCCAGTGGTTGCAGGTTTTCCACGGTGGTCTAGCTTCAAATAACTCATGATCTTAACTATATAAAATCTCAACAACCCCATAGTGAAAATACTCTGATGAGTTAAGTAATATTTCCTTTCATATGAACATTTAGTGATTGACAGTTTTGATGTTTGTTGACAAACGGTTCAACTGTATTGATATGAAAGATCATGTATATACTTTCAAAAATATATAGTGAGATTACTGAGTTTCTCATTAAAGTAGTACATTTGTGATTTGGGTAATGTCTGTTAATGAATTTCTAGTAGAAATTTAATTATCAGAAGGGGGGTTGCGGAGATTTTAGCAAGTTTATAGTTGAGATCATGAATCAATTGAAATGCACTGCTGAGGAGTCCCACAATAGGACAAAACGGCCGTTCAGTGCTTCCAGCTTTTCCATGGTGGTCTAGCTTCAATTGATTCATGATCTTAACTATAAAGAAATTTAATTGTTAACGTAAAGAAAAATGTCTGTGTAAGTGTGATTGTTTGAGATCAAATGATTCTTTTACTGACCACTTTGTACAACACCATCTATTATTTGTAATTACATTAGTAAAGATGATTCGATATCTTATGTATAACTAATCTAATTGTATTTGATAAGAATTAATACAATGTAAAACAAAGATGGATAGTGGCTGGCAGTGGAATCCAGTTTGGCGCGAGTTTCGTCCTATTTGGGACTCATCAGCCGGATGTGCCTGCATCTCGGAGTTGATGTTCACTCTGGGACTCGAACCCAGTAGCTTCCGCTTCAAACGCCATCGCGTTATGCACTCAGGCGATGGTGTT
>NC_031501.1:1611430-1615627 GCF_000237925.1 Schistosoma mansoni | reverse complement strand
AAACACTTTCTGTTCGTGGGGCAACCCTCATTACAAATGTTGTTAATGATACGTTATGACATTATTCAGAGTGCCAACATCAAAATTAATGACATATGGGGTGTTTTTTGTTTTTCGTAGCCTGGAGAACATTATGTACGGGATTCAGTACATCCGCATGATGAGTGCCAGATAGGAAAAAACTCGCGTCAATCTGGATTCCATTGCTAGCCACTATCTATCTTTGCTTACCATGCTTGTGAATTTAGGCTATATCGAGGCAATACGCACAGAATGCACATATGCCAATTAGAGACTGACCAGTTTCAGTCCTAAACATCAATGGGAAGATTCAAACAAACAATACTAATTGAATTTAATATGATGTCACTCGACAAAATGCAGTAAATGTTCTGATACTCATTGAAACTCTAGCCAATATTTTCCTTGCGAAAGTTTACTGGAACTATCAAAATTTCTGTTTGATAGATTTAATCAATCTGCCAATTTTTCTGTGCTGACTGAATTCGATCTCCTTTGTGTCTTTCAAATTCAGTTCTATCCAACATATAACAGATCTCGAGATCCTGCAATTTCAACTTAGTCATTCATAACAAGGACCGTTAAATTCTAACTTAAGGATCAAAGTCATAGTATCCTAGTTTCAACTTTTCATATGAGGTTGCGGGTATTTACTGTTTCGGAGCTTTCTGGTTCACAGTAATCTTCCAATGGACTTATTCATTAATTCTGAAACAACACATGAAAATAAATGTGTGTTTATAGTTGATTTTTCGACTATTTTGGATAAAAGCAATTATGTAGTTTCATTTCAATTGTAAAGGTTTAGATCTTCCCGTTGTTTGATGCTAAGGTCTAGAACTGATCAATCTCTTGAAAGTATGCCTCACACTAGACACGGTTGAACTTCACTGGTCACGCCTTCTCACCAGAACTGCAGGAAATCCCTCTTGAGGCTTGAAACCAGTGAGCACATGATAATTATCAGTATAAAGTTGTGGAGATTGCTGAGTTTTGAATGAGATCATGAATGGACCAATGCTAGACCACCATTGAAAACCTGGAAGCGCTGAACGGCCGTTTCGTCCATGTCTGATATGAGACAGTTACTCGCTGAGGATAGTGGTGGATGGTCGCGCAATGTCGTGTATTGGTTTAAATTAGACATTAACACCGTTGAATACCGGTTCGGTGGTCTAGAAGTTAAGCGTTCGTACGCAAGACTAAAGGTCTTGGGTTCAAATCCTGCGTGGGTGATCGTGGATGTGTACTGCTGAAGAGTTCATAGTGGGACGAAACGGGCGTCCTGTGCTCCCAGGTTTTCTGTGGTGGTCCAACATTGATCCATTTATGATCTGCGTCAAGACCTAACAATCTCCATGACCCTATGCTGATAAATTCCTAGAAGACAATTGAGATCATCTTGCTATTTTCTTTTGTGATCTAATTAATCATACATCAAGCCCCATACCAACATTATTATCCTTTCTAGAAGATTCTAGAATCCCATGATACATTAGAAGCTTGTGAACGCCTTTGTTTTTCTTCGTTCTTGACCATCCTGGTTGTTTTTTTGTTTTTCAATTGTGAATAATTTCTATGGTTCGGTAAATCGAACTACAAAGCAATCTCATGTATTCATTTTACAAGGGTTATCAACTTTCAACTTGTAAAAATGCATTTATCTATTCTTTGTCTAGTTGATAAATAATCAGTTACATTAATTTTAATTCCAATTAGTTGTTTATGGTTTTGTATCTAACTCCAATTGAATCGTTTGTTGATTGTTATCGAAATATACATGTCGCCAATCCTTGTATATAATCATCGACTTAAATTGCATTAGTGAATAGCGGAATTAAATAAGTCGAATATAAGAATGCATTTTTGAATACGTATATTTCATACAATAGTTGATCGGAACAGACAATCAGAGATATGAAGCGAAGGAAGCGAAATGAATTGGAAAAAGCATGTGAGCCAACTCTATTTAATCAAGTGGTAATCAGTATTATAGGCAGATAAAAAAAGGTTACAGACATGTGATGAATAGGATATGAAGTGTATACACACATACGCTGATATAAAAAAAGTCAGGGTTGATAAGCCAATAATTAACATGGTCAAAGTGTAACTCAAGTAGAATGAATAGGTTATATGGGCTTAACATAGCAACCGATACTACAAGTTTTAACCGAAAAATATGTTTTTCTAATCTTGTCTTTTACTTTTTTTTAATTAAGCTGTTTGATAAAAGCTAAATCACTTGTGTTACAGCTCAAATCAATGTACGTTCGAACTCATGAATATCTGTTTGATTCGTGATTAACTTGAATATAGTATAGCACATTTATTCCTGAATACCATTGTGATTGACAATTCCTATAGTGTCAAAATCATGTTTCTAGTTTTGGTTACATTTTCAGAATAGCAACAAAAGTATTTATTATTATTATTTATTTAAACACATAAATATTGGTACACAGGGGCACCAGATATATATGCGCCACACAAATTTCATTTGATTTCTGTGAGGGCTGTGATATTGCCCAGGTGCCCAAAACGAAGTAGGTGGTTTTCTTAGAGGGCCACATCCGGAGCCTTTGATATAAGGGTCTGATTCACAAGGCAGTGGAGCATCGTAAGGAGATGCAGTCCTATGGTAGCCGGTGACCAACTATTGATTCATACGCCATTTGTTCTCGCAGGATACTGGAGCCAATGTGCGCCATTGGTTTGGAATCAGGGTTTTCCAACTCCACTATGTGGACATTCCGTGTCAACCAACCCGGTTGAAGCGCCGGATATTCGCTTTTCGTCCTCTCACTTTCGTGAACAACACCCCCGCCTCGAGAAGGTAGTGAGTAGCACTTCTCTGACAGATGCCATATACGTGTTGCCATATGAGAGCATTTTGAGAGGGAGAGCGGACTCTCCCCAATCTTGGCCGTACCAAGGCATTTGGGGGCCAACAAAAGTATTCCATTTTTTAATAACCACTGTAGATTTTTTTGAAATGTCTCTAACAAAATTCATATAAACAACATTACTGACAAGTCTTTTACATTTAGAGAAAATATTCCATACAAAAATTACGATTTTTATCTGTTTTCTTATTGATTTCTAATAAACCAGATAGAAAATATAAGTTTGGAAAAATCTTTACGTCTCTCTAGAGTTCGACCAAGTGGAAGGAGTCTCAAATGCTATGCGCTTAATCAAATCGATTCTTTCAATATAAGTTTATTTATTTATTTTCTTAATTCATATCTACATAAGCTACGAAACAAAAAAAGACGAAGTCTTGATTTTATCGATTATCAATATGATCAATTAAGTAAGGCATTATCTATCTATCTATCTATCTATCTATCTATCTATCTATCTATCTATCTATCTATCTATATATATATATATATATATATATATATATATATCAATACATGTCTGTTTATGCTATACGATATGACATCACTCTTATTGTCTATTATATAATGAGAATATAAACTCAAAAATGGTCAATCGATCGATAGATAGATAGACAAACAGACAGACAGATAGTATATAATTTCTGAAGGTTGACAGATACACTTATAAAGATATTTCCCTCTTATCGATTGATAAGCGGAGTGAATAGATCAATAATTTCAATGTATTGATCACTTCAAAATATTGTAGATTACAATATCAAAATATATAGTCATGTACCGTATTTATTGCTTAAAAAAGAAAGAATGGAAAAAAGACCCTAGCTATTTCATTTTCCTTATTAATAAAGTTTGCATCTTTTTTCCCAGTTTAAAGTTAACATGCAATTTGATGGATAACAAAATTAGTATATACGTTATCTGCATAGTTGAAAGCATGAGTCAATTGAAGCTAGACCACCAAGGAAAACCTCGAAGCACTAGACGTCCGTTTTGTCCTATTGCGGGACTCCTGAGCAGTGCGCATCCACGACCTCGCCTCGCGAGATTCGAACCCAGGACCTACCAGTCTCGCGCCAGAACACCTAACTGATAGACCACTAAGACGGCATCCGATGGTGGTAAGTCCTGGGTTCGAATCTCGCGAGTCGAGGGCGTGGATGTGCACTGCTGAGAAGTCCCGCAATAGGACGAAACGGCCTTCCACTGCTCTCAGGTTTTCCTTGGTGTTTTACCTCGTCCGTAACACCTTCAACTGGATAACAAAAAG
>NC_031501.1:1609111-1611230 GCF_000237925.1 Schistosoma mansoni | reverse complement strand
GATAGAGAAAATAATATATATCGGTGAGCCAATACTGCTGCAAGACTATCCAAAACTTCATCTTTAGATATATGCTATGGGTCGAAAATGTAGCTGATTTTCTTGAGGAACTCAAGTCTATATTTATGAAGTATGTTTATATTTTCGATTCAGTTAGCTAATAAAAGCTTCTTATTCACTCTTGATTTTGTCGTCCATTCAGTTAGTCAAGCTTCTACATAGAAAGCTTGTTTATAAAGAGCAGACCCGGATGTCTACAGAATTCAACATGATGCATGATCTATTTAACCTTAGTCAAGCGTGATAAAAAGTGTGAATACCGCAATCATTACATGTCAGTCTGTTGGATATTGATTATGAATACAGTGGTCTTAAGTGATGTTAGTGGTATAACGGCAGTTATCACTTCCCTGTCGCCCACACAATGGGACGGTTCTTCTAGAGGTACCTTGCAAGGAAATCTGGTTAGAGCTGGCCTTAGAAACCTGAGAGCGTGACCGTAGTGCCCAAGGAATAAGTGCTTGAGATCGGTCACGCTCGGATAATGTTTGTCCTAGCTCAGCACTCGTTGAAACCTTATCGCCGAAAACAGATATTCGTGAGATAAAGTGAGGTGTGCATTTTTAGGTCCGACCTTTTGTAACCCCACTAATCCTTTATGGGAAGGCAGCATCGTTGTTATGTTAGTTGTTTGAAGGAAACACCTTACCGCCGTCACACCTCTGTACAGTTAATAGTACGACTTCACCCTCGGACCTTGAGTTTGCTGATTTTAGTCTTACCGCTGATCAACCGATCTATCTTACATGGTAAGACCTTGACGAACGATTGTTCCAGCCAGTATGGTCTGGCAAGTTCATCACGATAAGCAAGCCCAACCACCACGTGTAAATAGCAACAATGGTCTGTCATGTATATAAAAACGAATAGCTAAAAGAGTCTTTTACATCGGCCAACATTGCTTTACTAGTTAGATTGTATCTATCTAGACATGATGAACAAATATAATGACTGGCCTGTAAATGAAACACCATTGAACTGAACAACATGCTTTTTATCGTCCGATCTTAGTAGGTTTCAATAACTCCCAACATATTATACATGTTACGCCATTCAAGTCAATAGTGATTACTTATTTGGAGAAAAAACCAAAAGTGTATGAACTGCATTTCATATGATACAATTATTCGAAGTCATTAAAGCTGTAAGAAAAACTCTCAAGTGATCAAGACAATGTCGTATTGTTTAAAAAATTTCTCCACCGGTATGTGTTTCTGAAGATCCTATTAATAACTCTAAATCAGCAATTAAAACTCAACTAAGCATCTTAAACTATTCAATATCCAAATTCATTTAGTATTGTTTGTTTGAATCTTCCCATCGATGTGTTAGGACTACAACTGGTCAGTCTCTAATTGGCATATGTGCATTCTGTGTGTATTGCCTCGATATAGCCTTAATTCACAAGTATTGTAAGCAAAGATGGATAGTGGTTAGCAGTGGAATCCAGTTTGACGCGCGTTTCGTCCTATTTGGGACTCTTCATCTGGATGTACCTGCATCACAGAGTTGAGGTTCGCTCTGGGACTCGAAGCCAGTACCTTTCACTCCAAACGTCATCGCGTTATCCACTCGGCCAATGAGTCCTGATAGCCACTTGATTGTGCAATGGGGTGAAGTTTAAATTCATTTAGTATTGTTTGTTTGAATCTCCCCATTGATGTTTAGGACTGCAATTGATCAGTCTCTTATTGGCATATGTGCATACTATGCGTATTGCCTCGATATAGCCTTATTTCACAAGCATTGTAAGCAACGATGGACAGTGGCTAGCAATGGAATCAAGGAAGCGCGTTTCGTCCTATTTGAGACTCGTCAACTGGATGTACCTGCATCACAGAGTTGATGATCACTCTGGGACTCGAATTCAGTACCATTCGCTTCAAACGCCATAGCGTTATCTACTCAGCTACTGAGACTGACTTGTTTCAGTCCTAAACATCAATGGGAAGATTCAAACAAACAATACCAAGTGAATTCAAACTTCACCCCAATGCATAAGAAAAAGTTTTTCATGACTCTAGGGGTGGGGGGGGAGACACTTGGTTATGGCATTGGG
>NC_031501.1:1596536-1608911 GCF_000237925.1 Schistosoma mansoni | reverse complement strand
TCAATTAATTGGTATCTGTTACCATATGTGCATTCTTAGAAAATTGTTTCCGCATTTCCTTTTCTATTTAGAATGTTGATATACTTGGATTGTGACCAGCAGTGAAGTCGAGGACATTTGTTTTGTCCTAATTAATATCGATCAGCTGAACGGACCTGAGTTGCTGTATTGATATTCATGTTAGGAGTTGAACTCAATACCTATCACTTCAAACGCCGAGTCACTCCACAGGTTCAACATCATTGTTGACTCCACATTGGTCTTGGAAGTGAACGGTACTGGGTTTGAGTCTCAGTGTAAACATTACAATGGACGAAATTGTATTCAGCTAAGCCATCTAATACGAGACTAGTCGAGCCCTTTGTTTTCCACTGTCAACCACTATCCATTCAAACACAAAAGTCTGGGAAACTGTAGTTCTTTGTATTTCAAGAAAAAAGAACTCCATAAAACACCTCCTATATCTCTTGTCAGGAGGTTTGAAAGCTTTTGCTACGATCACTGCATTTAAATTTGTAAGGATAATAATAGCTGTTAGTCAAGACATTATTCATCTTATATTACTGTCAAACACTTGATTATAGAGACTACTTAAGATTTTCTGTTACAATAATTGATATTGATGAGATCTTTATTAAATAACCCCATTATTCATTCTTTCGTCATTAAATGATTTAGATATTTAAGCACTCTGATGGCTTTCCTGAAGTATATTTGGAAAAGTTAATGAGAACGGATTCAGACGAATGTCAAAGTGCTATTCATGGATTCATAGAACCAAGGTAAAATGTATTGACTGTTTTATTTACCATTCCCATTTATACAACTCAATAAGCCAAAGACTACTGCTATTTGGTAGCCCATCAGCTAGTAAGATAACAAACTGAAATTGAAGAATTATTGTTCTGGAAATTACAACCACTTACGACTAAACGTAAAAGCACATTTAGAAATGATATCAATAATCTTTCCATATCGTTATGTGAACTGTCCACATTTTTTTAAACTAACTTGTCAAACTTTTTAGCTGCCTAAAAAAATCAGTAAACCATTCGACCAGTCTTCTTTATTAATATATGAAGCGCCTATGCAACCACTTTACAAGACAGGTCCGTGAAATAGCAGTATACCCACTCTGTTCTTAGTTTCAAGATAACGAGTAGCGATCTAGTCTCTAGTTATCAAACAATGTGCGTTTTAAAATCTTACATATGAATCTGGGCTTTGTTGTCATGTTAAGCTGGCATGGTAGATAACAGTTAAAAATACATTATTCTTCGAATGCCCGCTAAAATAAGTCAAGTAACTCAGTGGTTTCTTCAGTGATACCTAATTTCTGAGATATAACTCAGATCCCGTAGTCGCCGTTACTAGATTTAGCAGTCTGTAAAATTAAGTGAAAATTTATTGTTTAGTCTTTTGGTGTATCACAAGGAATTTTCTCTACAGTTGCACTGTTTACTAAAACATCGTTTTACCTAAAAAAAGTTATAAATACATCGTTTTGGAATGCTACTGAGCGGCATATTATCAAGTTAACATCCAGAGAGCAACATATTATAAGTTAATGAAAAACAGTGTTGATTATTTTGCCGTCTGTTATTGTCGATATGACGACCTGAACAAATTTTGCCTTGTTTCTACGGAGCGCTGAATATGTTGATATTTTCTCTAGTTATTACTTCGGTATTGATATAAATATATACTGAGATATGTAACATGTATATGATTGCATCTACTCGTTACTTGTTAATAACCAATCTCATGATATCTGGACATTGGTGGCCATGAAGTTAAGGTTATTTACCATACTGTAAACTATTTCACTCTGTGTAAGTGACATGGTGGTGGCTTTTCCTATTATAACGCTAAGTAAAGTAGATCCGAATATCTGCGAGATAGAAAAATCTTAATACGTTTTATTGACTTAATTTACTGGTACGCGTTTACAGGTATGACGCATAATCCCATGGGTTCCTAATGACTCTCTGCTGACGAAGTCCCGCAATAGGAGAAACGGCCTTCCACTGCTCTCAGGTTTTCCTTGGTGTTTTACCTCGTCCGTAACACCTTCAACTGGATAACAAAAAGGTAAGTCTGTTTTCAGGGAGGAAAAATGATACTTTCGGGCAATTAGAAAAAGGTTAGATAATAAGCGCACATAAATGGGGAAGAAAAAGCTTTCATTTATAAAGAATGAGATATACTATCGATGGCCTTAATTTCAGTAAACCTCCTTCTCATTTCATCTTTTCACTCTGGTAGCCGGTGGAGTTCGTATGTTGAGAGACTACCTTTCAGAATCAAATTCGGACATCGAACACCACAACAGCTATTATTATTGTTATCTGATAACGACTACTATAAGGCAAACTCAAAACAAAACAAAATATATCAGTAGTTATGATAAATATTACTAATGATATTACTACTACTACTACTATTACTTACATGTGATATTTGTTCCAATTTCGATGTGGCAAACTCTAATTTCTTTCTATCAACATGATCATATGGTGTATGAGCAAGTAATTCATGTAAAGTGATTATGTAACGTGGAATCTAAGAAATAATCGAAAAAAAATAATAAAATTACATTTTAGAAAATTTACTGTAACATGATATAGCAGTATATACAGTTAGTTGAATAAGTCATTCAGTAGTAAGTTATAATGAAGGAAACGATAATGTCTTATCATAAGTGTGTTTTTGTGAAGATTTTAGTAATTTTATATAGTTAAGATCATTAGTCAATTGAAGCTAGACCACCGCCGGATGCCGGCTCAGTGGTCTATCGGTTAAGTGCTCTGGCGCGAGACTGGTAGGTCCTGGGTTCGAATCTCGCGAGGTGAGGTCGTGGATGCGCACTGCTGAGGAGTCCCGTGATAGGAGGAAACGGCCGTCCAGTGCTTCCAGGTCTTCCACGGTGGTCTAGCTTCAATTGACTCATGATCTTAACGATAATGTCCTATCTAACTAAGGGTAATATCTAAGTATTACTAAGTATATTTGATTTTGTTATCGTCAAATTAAATTTTTTTCAGGTCACTCATTATGTATTGAATATCAAATGGCTTTGTAAATAATATACACAAATCTCGACAAGTTGATCTATGTTACGAGTACAATATAGATAAGTGAATAGTGTGGTGATAAGCTTGATGGACTCTAAAAATGATCACATAATTTTGGAGTCACAATTCAATCAATCAGTAAAGAGTTTTTGTAAGCCAAAAGTATTTCACAACAGAAGTAATAGAACTTGTTAAGCTTAAATAGTTCTAAGTATTTCTTTGAGTTTTCATGACTTAGTATCAGTGTTCCGATCTTACTATCCTACAAAAAACAATGATCTCAACTATTAAAATTACCATAATATCCAAAAAATCCCTTCTGACATTCATCAACATATGCTCACTAGTGAGTGGCTCCAAGAGGTATTTCCTAGAGTTCTAATGAGAAGCAGTGACAAGTAGAGTTCAATCAGGTTTGTTGTGAGATAGTAACTCATTGAAGACATTGGTGGATGTGTCGTTCAATTTTGTGGATCGGTTGAAGTTAGACATTAACACCGTTGGATGCCAGGCGGTTCAGTGATTCTATAGGTTAAGCGCTCACGCGCGAGACCGATAGGTTCTGGTTTGGAATCCCGTGAGCGGGGTCGTGGATACGCACTGTTGAGGAGTCCCACAACAGGACGAAACGGTCTTAAAGCAGTGCTTCCATGTTTTCCTTGGTGGTCTAGATTCAATTGACTCATGATCTCAACTATTAAAATAAAATTGATTGTAAGCAACGACGGATAGTAGCTAGCATCAATCTCCGTCTGTATTACTTATAACTTAATGGAAATATTGAGGCGATCCACTTAGGATGTACATATAATGAAAAAATAGTCTGATCAATTACAGTCATAATCATCAATTAGAAAATCTAAACAACCAATAGAAATGAATTAAAAATTCATTACAAAAAGTGATCATTGTCAATTTTTGCTCTATGATGGTGAGAAGGACTTTTCTTTACAATTTTAAATGCTTTGGCACTATACAAAGATAATCTCTATGGTATATACCATATATATATAAAACATGAAAATCATTCATTTTTTGAATTTCTCACTAAAACGTGGAAGTTATTTTGTCTATTCTAATTTATTTGTTCCTACAGTACACTCTAAAAGAAATGGATATTTATTTTTGAAAACTTTATCCAAATCAATTCATTAGGTATTATAAGCAAAGATGGATAGTGGCTAGTAGTGGTACTCAGGACGCGGGTTTCGTCCTACTTAGGACTCGTCAGCTGGATGTACCTGTATCTCAGAGTTGATGTTCACTCTGGGACTATATCGAGACAATACGCACAGTATGCACATGTGCCAATTAGAAACTGACCAGTTGCAGTCTTAAATATCAATGGGAAGATTCAAGCAAACAATACTAAGTGAATTTAAACGTGTTATTATGTTATAAGCATTAAATAACCTATTGGAGATGACTGAATGAACTAGTACAATAATGAAAATAAGTTTAAACGGACAATTAATGAATGAATAATCGAAACAACCATTTTGTCTTACTGAACTACAAGAATGTTGGAAGGTATTCCCTAATATTATATGGCAAAAGTACAACTGTTTACATACATTATTAACCGACCTAATATTATCATTTTAAAAAAAATTAATTGAATGATTTATTCTGATTGGTCCAAAAATTGTCCAATAAGGTTTGTCAGATGACATAGTAACATGAAAATGAAAATTGGAAGTAGCGAATGTTCAACTTTATCACTCAATAGTTTATAAAGTTGATTTTTTTTATTTTTCTTTCAACTACTTCTTGTCAGCAAAGATGGATAGTGGCTAGCAGTGGAATCCAGTTTGACGCGAGTTTCGTCCTATTTGGGACTCATCAGCCGGATGTACCTGCATCTCAGAGTTGATGTTCACTCTGGGACTCAAACCCAGTACTTCTTGTCAGTTTTATTATATATTACTTAAATATTTAAACAAAAGTTTAGTAAGGAGACGAGCTTACAACAATGGCGGATGAATTTTTAGCTTGTTTTCAATCAATCAGAAAACAGCCTTTATATTATAGATAGTTTATGGAAAAAGGAATAATAATATTGTAAAGTATAAACAGTTTATGAATTCCTTCTACAGTTAATTCTGATTATAAACCCGAGAAACCAGGAAAATAAACTCGTCTTGATGGAAATAGTTTGTTCATATTTTCGAACCTTTAAAATGATCCACGTAGATTTTTAAGATTCCTTACACTGTTCCTTGTTAGGGTTAGGTATTTAACAATACGATTGAAAGTTTATTATTAAAGTTTTCATCAAGAACTAACATCAGCTGTAATTTGAAACTGCTCTATTATCTATATGAACGAATGACTTTGATCTGAAACATCCAAGATGAACTATCTAATTAGTTCATTTATAAAATGTAATGACATCAGATTGAGGTTTGTTTCAGAACTAAGTGTTTTGAGAAATGGAGACAGACATGAGAAGAATGAACAAAAATTGGATAGAACTAGAAAGGAGGACCCAGGACAGAGTGGGTTGGAGAATGTTGGTCGGCGGTCTATGCTCCATTGGGAGTAACAGGCGTAAGTTTTAAGTTAGGATTTAAGGATAATATCGATTTACCTAATACATACAACTCACAACGATAAAACTGAACATTGGATACTTTTAGCATTATCAAATTTACTCTATTGTTGTAAAAACTGATTTATTCATTATCATTTCAAACATATTGAGTAATACAAAAATGTATTTCTAATGATCGCTATTTGGATTTCGTACAAAAACCAAAGTGTCATGTTGTCAAATTTGATGCCCCAAAATGTCCTGGTACGGCCGGGAGTGGGGAGAGTCCGCTCTCCCTCTCAAAATGCTCTCATATGGCAACACGTATATGGCATCTGTCAGAGAAGTGCTACTCACTACCTTCTCGAGGCGGGGGTGTTGTTCACGAAAGTGAGAGGACGAAAAGCGAATATCCGGCGCTTCAACCGGGTTGGTTGACACGGAATGTCCACATAGTGGAGTTGGAAAACCCTGATTCCAAACCAATGGCGCACATTGGCTCCAGTATCCTGCGAGAACAAATGGCGTATGAATCAATAGTTGGTCACCGGCTACCATAGGACTGCATCTCCTTACGATGCTCCACTGCCTTGTGTATGAGACCTTTAGGTCAAAGGCTCCGGATGTGGCCCTCTAAGAAAACCACCTGCCTCGGTTTGGGCACCTGGGCAATATCACAGCCCTCACAGAAATCAAATGAGATTTGTGTGGCGCATATATATCTGGTGCCCCTGTGTATCAATATTTATGTTTTTAAATAATAAATAAATAATAATAAATGATTAGTTTGTCCCTGAAGTCTAATTCGAACCATAGTTACTATTTAGAAACCATCAGAAAAGACGTTTTAATCATTTAACTTACTTGATGCATTGGATAAGTTAAAAATGATTCAATTGATCTACCTTCACATAATGGTTTCTCTTCTAAACGTTTAAGCATATGGGTAAATTCTGGACGTTGTTTATATTCTGCTAATACTTGTAATGAATAATGATGATTACGTACATATTCTTGATATATTCCCAACATTGGTAATAATAAATCAAATAGATCACCTTTATGTTGGAATGACAAAACATAAATTGGAATTGAAAAATTAGGAAAAATATAAAAATGAACAAAATTTGGACTTTATTAATGTCCGCCGCCAAGTATATATCACAAGTTAGTGAGTTTGAACTTTATCATTGATGATCGGTTATCCCCTCCTGGGGGTATTAAATAAATAGCTGTCTACGCAAGATACGCCATAATCGTTGGCCGGACATCATCAGTAATAGCCTAATGTGACAGAGAATAAAACAGCATTCAGCTAGAGAGGGGATTAGCATAAAACGCTGGAGGTGGATAGGACACATATTACAGAAATCATCAAGCTTCATCTCAAAGTAAGTCTCAATTTTGAATGTTTAAGGCGAAAGAAAAAGAGGCAGAACAAAGGACATATTATCCTGGGAATTAAAGGCAGACATCAAAAGAAAGAACAGTACTTGGGAACAATTGGAATGGAGAGTCACAAACAGAGTAGGCTGGAGAATCCTGGTCGGTGGTCTATGCTTCTCTACGAGGGATAACTTGAGTAAATCAAGTAAAGTGCTACTTGTTTAGTTGAACAAGAAATACTGTTAGATGAAGAGGTATTTATGGACCAGACACTGATTCACAAGTGATCAAAACGTATCAAGTTATATAACATTTCAAATTTCCAATCAATAAATAAATTTATATGTTTACACTGTCAATTATGAATATTATTTAATCAATAATTTAATGTGTGTATACACATCCTAAAATCAATAAAATCAAAATGCTTTGACCAACTAACCACCGGGATGGGGTTGTGGAGATTGTTAAGTTTTTGGTTGAGATCATAATCTGTGTCAGGTAGAGACAGGTATCTATCTACCTCAGACGATGAGAGATGGTCGCGCAACTTCGTGGATTGATTGAAGTTAGAAATCAACACTGATGGATGCAGACTCAGTGGTGTAGAGGTTAAGCGTTAGCAAGCGAGACCGAAGGTCCTTGGTTCGAGTCCCACAAACGGAGTCGTGGATGCACACTGACTGCCGAGGAGACCCGTACGGACGAAACGGCCGTCCAGTGTTTCCAGACTTTCATTAGTGATATAATACCAATAGATTCATGATCTCAACCAAAATATATGACCAAATTTCTCCTTCTAGTAATTCCTTCTTTCGATTCTAAATTTCATGTCTAATTTCATATTGGGTTCTTTAGTATTCAGTAATCTCAATCAATTTCATCACTAAATGTTGTGAATTAATCGAATGTGCTGTCTTAATCATCAATTTGCGTTTTTTCTTATTTTTCTCTCTCCTGCATTCTTGCTTCTTCACATATTATACAACAATAGTAGTATTTGCTCTTTATTTTTGAGAAAAAATCAATTTCTTAGACTTTGTTGTTACCTTCTGATAAATCTTGTCACTGATACCCTTAAACTGTCTTTCTAGTCTGTCTCGACTACCCGAACTACTTTCACAAATCAACTGGGATACTAGAGAAAGGATGCAAAGTTTGAATAGAATGCGTTACTCCAACGTCAGTTTATATGCTTAAATAAAAAGGTGTTTAAAGATTTGCACACGATATTGGGCTTGTAAAGCAGTAGTATAGGTGAAAATCCAATCAAACTTTGTCATGTGATTTTGTTTTTTCTAGATGCTAA
Source organism: Schistosoma mansoni (assembly GCF_000237925.1). NCBI lineage: Eukaryota > Metazoa > Platyhelminthes > Trematoda > Strigeidida > Schistosomatidae > Schistosoma > Schistosoma mansoni. Next base: position 1,600,609 of record NC_031501.1, on the reverse strand, counting down.
TGAGAAGATTCTGTACAAAGCTGATTGATTAGAACGTCTTCTGTCGTTTCCAGGCCTCTAGAGACTTTCGGGAGAAATATTTTTTAAGAACTTCTTCAACACTTTTCTAATGAAAAATGAATTATCTTGACTAAAATGCTTCATTCATTTGGGATTATTTATAGTGAGTATTGTGAAATTTGTTAGTTGTCAAATAATAGTTCAAGGAGAAAATTATGTATGTAAAGAATCTCAGAAAGGGAACTTTAATGAAGTCCAACACTTCTCTTGACAAGCTGGTTAAAAATTTTTTCAAGGAAGTATGACCAAACACCAAAATTATCGAGCATATGGTTCGCCCGTTAACTGTATACTAAACAGGTCATTCAGTTATATTAACAATACTAAATGTAAGAATTTGCCGGAGTGAGTATGAAAACTGTGATGTGAAAAAAGTTAGGAAATTGTATATAGTTGAGATCATGAGTCAATTGAAGCTAGACGACTATGGAAAACCTGAAAGCACTGGATGGCCGTTTCATCCTATTATGGGACTCCTCAGAAGTGTGCATCCACTATTCCGCCTCGCGAGATTCGAACCCAGGATCTACCAGTCTCACGCGCGAGCGCTTAACCACTATTATGTTATTCATAATTTTAATAGTTGAGAACATGAATCAATTGAAGCTAGACTACCTTGGAAAACCTAGAAGTTCAAGTTTACTATATTCGATCTCTCCTATTCAGATAGTTTACATTTGTCCTTATGTGTAGGGATTTAGCTGTTCATTTCTCTGTATAAAATAAAACTTTTTTGACAGTTCTTATGCCATCGAAATCAATTGCATTGCCATGCTCTATTGAATGAAACCCTATCTCTGACTTATTTATATTTTTTTCGGGTCTCCTGAGGATTTAGGAATGTGCATCCAGTAAAGTTAGTGTTCTCTCGCCCTCACATTCAGCTGTTGTGATTTCTCATCTACATATATATGATATTACAGTCACTACATCTACTCTCATATACACGATATTGTTTCTCCTCCTTTAGTATCTAGTTTTTGACTGTTACTAGTTTAGAGCTTAGCATATTGTTTGTTCGAAAGAATACTCTTACAGTGTGATCATTTGGAAACCTTTGGGTCTAATAGTACTTTACTTTGATTGATGAATTTTTCCATGTATAAGTTTGATATTATCTAGATTAATTATTGAATATATCACTTCAAGATCTTACTGGTTTATGTTCTTAGCTAACAAGAGAATGAAAATCACAGTCGATGAATAAATGTAACTATCATCCCGCAGTCGCAACGACCAAGATACAAAAGGAATTTCGCTTAAACTGTATTACTACTTATAAGTAACCATTGTTGTAAGATGTAATTTTTAGCATGATGGGTTTGACCACATCTTTTTAGTACTACTTAACAGTGATCAACAACATTCAATTCAACGTGAACTAACACTTTGCTGATCCATACAGCATGTAAACTTGTGTACAAAAGCCAATCATATATATTGATATTTTTTAATAGTTGAATACATAAGTCAATCTATGCTAGACCACTACTGAAAATCTGGAAGGTTTTGTGAATTCAATGGTTAAAGACAATACAATCTCCAAAAATCCCCTTACATGGCAATATTTTGTTCGTCAATTTTTAGTGAATTCTCAAACGAGTCTATAGCATGTTTCTTAAACTGCATGATTGATTCCTCAGTTAGAATGAACTCCAACCAATTATTCTTATTTTCATAGTTGAAATCATGGGTCAATTGAAGCTAGATCACCATCGAAAACCTGGAGGCACTGGACGGCCGTTTCGTCCTATTATGGGACTCTTCACTAGTGAGCGACCACGACCTCGCACTCGCGAGATTCGAACCCAGGACCTAGTAGTCTCGAGCCAGAGCCCTTAACCGATAGACCACTGAGCCGGCATCCAGTGCTTCCAGGTTTTCGATGGTGGTCTAGCTTCAATTGACTAATGATTTCAACTATGAAAATACTAAATTCTCCCCTTCTGATCAACAGTTATTCTTAGATAGGAAGTTTTGAATCAATCTACTTCTCCTTTGATATGTTTTCAGATAATTTATACACTTTTTAGGTGTGAAAATTTGTCGTGTATCCATGAAGATTATTGTCGTGATGGAACAAATAATGTCAATGTTGTATTTTTTAGACCTATTCTATTAATTATTGGTGTTTAATTACTGGATAACTAGATTATTATGTTCCTCTATTCCCTATGATGTGAGCTTCCGTTGTATCTACTGACTAGTTTTTAGTTAATTACTGGCTTATTGATCGGTTCTCTACCATCTATGACATAATTATGTGTAGAGTATAATTTCTTACATGAAGAATATTTGAAAAAGATACTTTGGATGTTTGACAGATAACAATAGAAGCTTGACTATGTTCCCTTGTCTGAACTCAAGTTTGGAGATAGAGAAAATAATATATATTGGTGAGCCAATACTGCTGAAGACTATCCAAACTTCATCTTAGATATATGCTATTGGTCGAAAATGTAGCTTGATTTCCTGAGGAACTCAAGTCTATATTTATGAAGTATGTTTATATTTTCGATTCAGTTAGCTAATAAAAGCTTCTTATTCACTCTTGATTTTGTCGTCCATTCAGTTAGTCAAGCTTCTACATAGAAAGCTTGTTTATAAAGAGCAGACCCGGATGTCTACAGAATTCAACATGATGCATGATCTATTTAACCTTAGTCAAGCGTGATAAAAAGTGTGAATACCGCAATCATTACATGTCAGTCTGTTGGATATTGATTATGAATACAGTGGTCTTAAGTGATGTTAGTGGTATAACGGCAGTTATCACTTCCCTGTCGCCCACACAATGGGACGGTTCTTCTAGAGGTACCTTGCAAGGAAATCTGGTTAGAGCTGGCCTTAGAAACCTGAGAGCGTGACCGTAGTGCCCAAGGAATAAGTGCTTGAGATCGGTCACGCTCGGATAATGTTTGTCCTAGCTCAGCACTCGTTGAAACCTTATCGCCGAAAACAGATATTCGTGAGATAAAGTGAGGTGTGCATTTTTAGGTCCGACCTTTTGTAACCCCACTAATCCTTTATGGGAAGGCAGCATCGTTGTTATGTTAGTTGTTTGAAGGAAACACCTTACCGCCGTCACACCTCTGTACAGTTAATAGTACGACTTCACCCTCGGACCTTGAGTTTGCTGATTTTAGTCTTACCGCTGATCAACCGATCTATCTTACATGGTAAGACCTTGACGAACGATTGTTCCAGCCAGTATGGTCTGGCAAGTTCATCACGATAAGCAAGCCCAACCACCACGTGTAAATAGCAACAATGGTCTGTCATGTATATAAAAACGAATAGCTAAAAGAGTCTTTTACATCGGCCAACATTGCTTTACTAGTTAGATTGTATCTATCTAGACATGATGAACAAATATAATGACTGGCCTGTAAATGAAACACCATTGAACTGAACAATATGCTTTTTATCGTCCGATCTTAGTAGGTTTCGATTGTTTAGACTGTTAAATATTTGTGCTTCCAATTGTGTAGTCATACAGGGGTCTGAAGCTTTCATTAATTGCTAAGGCGATCACAGGATTTTTCAATTACAGTTCATAAATGTTTCGTTCCTACTGGTAACTCTAACCGTGATTAATTTTTTTAGTTCTAATATTTTACATAACCTCCCTCTACTTATTCTTTGTTACTAGTCTTAGTTCGCTAGTTTTCCATGTGCCTCAAGGTCATATTTTTGTTACTGTGTTTACTGAGTTATACCATCCCAATTTTTCTGTTCGAATATCAAGTTTTCCTGCATTCCTTCGTAAAGGTGGATTATTGTTATAGTGTAGTGTGCCAGTTGCCGTTCTATTGAGTGCTCCTAAGAACTAATTCATACTAGAGTATGCCTAATCATTCTGTAATTAGCAACTGCCGTATTCACGTAATGAATCTCAATCACAAGATGCAATAATAATATATTCAAAGTTTATCCACAGTTGTATGGAGTAAAGTCGACTGATAAAATTATTGATCTATTCACTTTTTCCCCCAGGTGTGCTTGTTCTGAAG
>NC_031501.1:1568704-1596336 GCF_000237925.1 Schistosoma mansoni | reverse complement strand
CGAACCCAGTAGCTTTCGCTTCAAACGCCATCGCGTTATCCACTCGGCCAATGAGTCCTGATAGCCACTTGCTTGTGCGATTGGGTGAAGTTTAAATTCATTTAGTATTGATTATTTGAACATCAACTTTGAGATGCAGGTACATCCAGCTGACGAGTCTCAAACAGGACGAAACGCATGTCCTGGATTCCACTGCTAGCCACTATCCATTTTTGCTTACTATTCAATATCCAATTATTTGTCACTTCCAACAGCTCTCTCCCTCTCTTCCTAGAAATCAATCGTTTCGGTTTTATAAGTCAAGAATAATCCAAGAAAATAATCATGACGAAATTTTCATGTAAATGTTATTTCTTATATTTTTTTACAACAGTAACAAATATACTACTGACAAATGATAATGAATTTACTCATATACTATCAGAACAATACACGTATACTTACCTAATTGTAAAGTAGGCCAATTCTCCATTTTATTCCGTAAACCTTGAACAAATACTTGATGTAAAAATAGAACTGCCTCACTGTATATCAAATAGAAAGAATAGGACAATTCAAATTAAAGGGATAATAGAAAGTATAACAACAAATAATGTTTTATGGAATGCAAAGCAGAGAGATCACTAACAACACAAAATTATAATTAAATGATAGATAGACAGTGTTATATTTTGCACTTGAGTGCGTGCCCAGTTAATATATGACGTGATGATGCCGTCAATTAGAGAGCAGCGATTTATCGATCGTACCAATGATATACAAAACCCGTGCGAGCAGTCTAGAGTACTTGTCGGTCCTACTTTCTGCCTAGCCCAACCACTTAAGCCCAGAACACCAATAACAGCCTCAGTGGTATTTCAAACATACTGGGTTTATATAAAAATCAAACAGATCACAACGTACCATAAAATAGAAAATAACATTTGTACAAGACCTAGCCAAATGTGACTGTCAATGTGGAAGGTAGTAAGTGATAGACAGGACATAATTCAAGAACGGTAAATCGTATGACAATAGTTCATAAGTCACAATAAAGCTTATTATAAGGGGGACATGAATATAAATAGTTTAGTTATTTAGCAGTTATACGATAAAAAAATATATGCATAGAATTGGTTCATCACTAGATCCTAAAGTTACCATTCACTATTCTTATCGGGACATCCCATCCCCGTCGCCAATGAGTTTATTACGATATTAAGCTGGTATATATAATTCGTAATGTTTACTAATCCTGTAAGTCCTAAGCTAAATCTACACAGCAACTCGAACACGAGAGAAAAGGCGCAAAATATGTGAGAAGCACTATACTCCAAAGGTTCATTCATGTTCACAAAATATAGGGTTTTATAGTATTTTAGAAGTCCTTAGGTTTTCCCGAAAATTCTGGAATGCTACTAAACATAGTAGCAGTATAGTAGTCAGCCAATCAGAAACCCTACATGTGACTTTTCCCTTTCGTGATGTTTCTGGCAAAACTTTCAGTCAACGCTGATTGGATAAAATGCTTCTTAGTGTTTCCTGAGCCTTTCTTGTCTTTTACGAGAAGTTTTCTGAATCACCCCAACAATAGATAGATAGATCTACAGAGGCCAGTCGGGGTACTAATTATTAGAAATATTGAAATACTCACCTTAGATAACACACTGGTAACTCATTAGTATAGTCTCCTATTTGTTTTTATAGTTAAACCTAATAAAGTACATTACAGTTGAACCATATATAGATACTTTGTCCTTCCAGACTATTTGTAACCATGACTATATGTATTATAAACCTATTGAAATTTATCAACAAGTCTCTGTTTCGATTTATTATGATTTATATGTAGGATTCGTTAGACAGGGATTTCAGTTGGAGTACTGTTGAAAATCGGGGAATAATGGACAGTTGTTTCATGTTGGAATGAGATTTTTCTCAATAGTTTGTACATGTATGTCAGTCAGTCAGCTACAACGTAGGACCAGGCACATATATGCATCGGTCCAAGTTGACATACCTCGTTAGCACAACAAGATGAACACCAAATACATAGAAGCAATTAGTTCAATGGTGGTAATACATAAAAGATAGGTTGTATATAAGGATATAGTATAGGAAGGAAAAAGGTTATGAAGCAATTTTAATCTCAAGGTTTGAGGGAAGATAAAGAGTGTATACACCTACGCCATTGTGATCGATACTGAGCCATGTCACCTAGAGTTTCCAACCATTGGTTACGATAGTCGCACAGACCCCAACCAAGTAGTCTGAATCTCTCAACATGGCTCAAAAAATAGAAGTTAGTGACTTCAAGCACTGATGCCATGTTTTGGTTTGACCGCTCCTCATGTATGTACGTCAAAGAGAATATTCAGGACCTACATGTTCAACGGAGAACGCGTAAAATTTAGGAACACTGCGACGGTGTCCTGTAGTATGATCGTAACTTCGATCAATTTTCAATATGACACGATTGCCATCCATAGTTATTACTGCAATAGTTTCATTCTGGACATATCAAAGCTCTATCTACCACAACTTTGTTTTAGAACTCAACAGATATCTTGAAAAGGATCTCTGGTTAGCTGACTAGTATGGTTTATCTGGGAGAGTTTCGTAGAAATTCTTTTCATGCGTAGATTTTATCCATCACATGCATATCAGAAGTGAAATATTTGTTGTAAGTGGTGTTATATGATCGTCACACTACATAGAAAACCAAATGAAGTTAGGAACACAAACCACTAGATGCAAAGTCAGTGGTCTACACGTTAAGGGCTCACATAGAGACTTAAAGACACTGCACTTGATCCCTGTCGAGGTTGTGAGAGAACATTGCTGAGGAGTCTCGCATTTATATGAAACAGGCGGCCACATCCTCCTGGTTTTAATGGAACCTCACCTGAGAACAATCTGTGACAAATAGAGCTTACAAACAACTTTATTTTTGCGTTAAACGTGAGAGCAGCTTGTATTTGGGTTACGTAGATCAACCTGCATAGAGTAAACGACTAATAACCCTTCTGATAATAGTTTTAAACTTGACAGACTAATAGGTTTTTCCTTTATGTCAAACACTATTGTCAATTAAAGTTAAAATAATGATAACTTACGCGTTTAAAAATATTGAATTCACATCTTCATGACTAACAATTGGCTTTTTCGAACTCGCAGCCATACGAAATGGTCTCAAGTAACAAGTGACTAATATAGACAACTGTTGAACATATTCGTCTTCGCATTCGACTAAGCCAAATACAATACTATTACGTCGACGCATTGATTCAGCATGATCTGATCGAATATATTCCTCAACAATTTGTTTCCACCGGCGACGACATAACCAACCACGAAAAAATGACTGCACCTTAACCGCATAATGGAGAAACGTACATGGTCGAGGTAAGAGAAAAAAAGAATGAATCAGCGCCATATATATGAAACGTAAAATAATCGTTTTTAAGTGTGAGGGGGATATGTTTCTTTTTTCATGATTTTCCCTGACATGAATAATCATGTCATCTTAATTTTCAAAATATGAACACATGGATAGACAACATCTAGAACTGGAATCTGAGATGTATGTTTTGTATTATTTGAGATTGATCAGCCGAGTAATTATTCATTTCACTTTTAATCTTCATACCGAAGCTCGAGCTCAATACTCCTGCCTTCAAACATCAATCCTTTATCCATCAAACTACTGAATTCGGATAGCCACGAATGTGTCCAGTTAGTATAATGTTCATATTGATCGTAGTAAGCCTTTGAATTACCCTGTTTTCGATATTCAGGACTAGATTTAGACCTCATACAGTATCTCAGTAGACATTGTGTCTACATTTGGTGAGAAAGACGATATGTTTGAGCCCTAATATGAACACTAATACTGAGGTTCACGTAGATCTATTTGACTAATTCCAGTTAAGACAAAAGTTGAATATTGGATTCCACTGTTAGCCAGAATCCATCTATTTTATAAATATTTCGCAATTAGTGCCATTTATTCCCAACAATATTTGTCCCTTAACTTGAACTAGTCAAAGTCATAAAGGCAAAACGAAATACATCACTCTGAAATAAGTGATCTGGATGCTCGAATGTAATCCGTACACTTGAAGTGAATAAAGTAAATGTCTGGCATAAAAATCGGGCTATTTTACTTCTCAATAAATGTTAGTAAATGGTCTGCATGTCATGCTTAACCTCCTAAGAATTAAATTTTCCTAAAGATCAAGTGTCTATTAACTTTCAATGATTATTTCCATTGGGACGGCTCCGAGAAGGTGCAACGAAGCCTACATAGCCACTAAAGGAACCGTTGATATTCTATCTAATTATAATTTGATGGAACTATGTGGAATATCAGCGTGGCATGGTATGATTGGAAGACTGTATGAACTTTATACTTGAGGATTGACTGGATTACATTGATGTTATAGCGTATTACCAGAAATTGTAAATACACTTGTTTTTTCTGTACACCATTGACACTTACTAAATAAACGCTTCTCCTGCTTTCTTCTGACTTTTGATTTGAGACTGTGGTTCCCTACGTGTTTTCACTGCCAAAGTTGTATACCTTATTAGCCGTAATCAAGTAGAGGACTTAATAATTTCATGTTATATTTTCACAAATGGCAAACAGATGAATAACAGAGAGAATAACAATCAACCAAATGTAGTTTACCATCTTCATAAATTTGTTAAAAAACAACTGCCTACTTAATTCGGATAAAAAGTAGTAGCCTTGTCGTTCTATCTTTTTAGGTGTTCGTAATAAATCAACATTTCAAGTACTAGTGAGACTTGTTTTTCCTGAGATTACCTTCTCTTTCTCACAGCTGGAAATAATATACGTGTTGCATGTTTAAACGTTTTCGATTCTGGTTATCTACCTGCGGAAGACTAGGCTAGTAAGAGTATGGGCGAAAATAAATAAAGTATTTAATTCCCATTGCTGAGATCATAACAAATATGGTTTTTATAGTCTACAATATGAAGATGATCTTGAGCAGACCAGTATTGGAAACCAGCATCCAGTGGCCATCTTTTTCTTCATTTTATGGAATGTCTTCCAACCAGAAATTAAACTAATACAAGACTGCTCAACCATGTTATGAAGCTGCTAAAAAATCCCAGTTATTTGGTAATTAGGTTCCTGTTTAAAATTTGTTATTTAGACAACGTTTGTAGAAAATCGTCTCTGGTTTAAGAATAATTTTATTTCATACATGTAGTTGCAACAATTAACACGAGAATCCTTAGAAAGTTAGAATCAGATGATGAATAGGTACTGTTCAGAATATTGGTTGGTTGATTGGAAGCAGTTGGTGCTCATCAGTAACGTACACTTGTAATCTAGAGAGAAGTCACTATTGCGCATGAGTTGAAACCCATATCACCTAGATTCATAGTCTGAAACATTACCCCTGACCTATTTGAGTTTCAGTTGACTTCCTTCATGACTCGACTGATAGGTTTAGGTTCGTTCTAAGCAAGACCAGGTGAACATGACATCAGTCGATACTCAATAATTGATCGATGTACAATTAAGTGTCCTATTGTGGGAATTCAATTTTTACATAAATATCCTTAGATTACTTGTAGAACCAGATATGTTACTTTGTAGTAAACATCATGTATATTGTTGGAACGTTCTAAGAATTCGTAAAATTCCATGAAAACACCTTATAAAGCAGTGCTTTTTCCTTTTCAAATATAATCCCAGTTTACAATTGATTGATCACCGAGTAGCAACGAATATCATATGTAACAATTCGTTCTGAGTGTAGGTAATCGAGTTGCAATGCGATCACTAATGTAAGTGACTCAACATCACGTACATTGCTTTAAGATGCAAGATAGTGATTAGAAGTAATCGACAGAAAACTGTAGACTTTATATTTCAAAGAAATGATCTTTGAATGCCAATCAAATGATTTGATTTCTTAGATGTGTTTTAATTCTAATCCTACAGTAATAATCGATTCCCACCAGATTATTGATGCACCTTGTTCATAAGAGAGTTAACTAGCACAAAACAAGGGTCACATAAGGTTTATTCCTAATTCTCTGCACGAGAAAAACACTTTGATATAGTGTTTCTTCTCACTTCTGTCTAATCAGTAGGAAATATATGGGGAAAAAAGGAATCAAGGGATTAAAAGGAAAGGATAAGTAATGTGATAAATATGTATCTCAGAAGGGGTTTTGTGGAGATTTCAGTATTTTCATAGTTGAAATCATGAGTCGATTGAAGCCAGACAACCATGGAAAACCTGGAAGCACTGGACGGCCGTTTCGTCCTACTATTGGACTTCTCAGCAGTTCGCATCCACGATCATGCCTCGCGAGATTTGAACCCAGGTCTAGCTTCAATTGACTCATGATTTCAACTATGAACAATACTGAAGTCTCCACAAAACCCCTTTTGAAGATGACTATCCTTTTTTCAATGTTCAGTAAATGTAATATTGAATACTGTAAAGTATTTCATCGTTCACTTAGTCAGTACTGCATACAGAAGTGTAATTTTCATTGAATATTTCATTCTACACATCTATGGTTCTTTACACATGCTTTCTATGAACGCGACATTGTAAGGCATCTGATGAGGCTATAATTTATAGACGACATTTGAGCGACACTAAAGTGACTTTGAGAGTGTCTACTTACTAGGGCTGAATGAGGGTTATAAAGCAGTGTGAGGAATTAGAACTATGATTCACAGTTGATGGTTAGGAATCAGATTTATGGTTTCTAATCATGAACTGACATCATCCAATAGACTATTGGTGAACGGTTTGCTCAAACTTCGTGGATTGGTCGAAGTTAGACATTAGCACCATTGGATGCCGGCTCAGTGGTCTAGAGGTTAAGTGCTCGCGCGCGAGACTGATAGGTCCTGGGTTCGAAGCTCGCGAGGCGGGATCGTGGATGCGCACTGCTGAGGAGTCCCACAATCGGACGAGCTGGCCGTCCAGTGTTCCCAGGTTTACCACGGAGGTCTAACTTCAATTGACTCATGATTTCAACTATGAAAATATGTATCTATCTGAAGAAGGTTATCATTTCATCATCAAAAAAAAACTCATCACCTTCACTATCCCATTTACCTTCACTATCCCATTTAAATTTTATGTTTTTTACTCAAGCCGATAAAACGATTTTCCATGATTTTTCCCTTTTTATTTTTCCATGATGGATGGAGAATTTATTGTTACATTGGGAACAAGGATGTATGTCTATACGCATAAAGCATAATAACAATAATAATGATACTACTACTACCACTACTACTACGACTACTAATACGTCTACTACTACGTCTACTACTACGTCTACTACTACTACTACTACTAGTAATAATAATAGTAATAATAATAATAATAATAATAATAATGGTAATAGTAATAGTAGTAGTAATAGTAATAATAATAATAGTAATAATAATATTATTATTACAACACCTTTTTAATTTTTCTCAACTCCTCTGATTCACTTTCCAATTCTAAATTGAATCGACGATCAATGCGATATTCATTGAACTGTGAATGAAAATAAACAAACAAACAAATGAAATAAACCAATAGAAGAAAATGTGACCAAGAAAAAAGGATGGAAATGTTTGTTTCCTCTTCTTATGAAATAATAAGACAATATAAAAGGTAATATTGAGGCAATCTATACAGGATGTATATATGCCAATAAGAGAGTGATTAGTTACAGTCCTACATATCAATGAGAAGATTCAAATAAACAACACTAAGTGAATTTAAACTTCACCACATTGCACGAGCAAGTGGCTATTAGGACTCAGTTGCTGAGTGGCGTTTGAAGTGAAAGGTATTGGGTTCGAGTCCCAGAGTGAACATCAACTCTGAGATGCAGGTACATTCAGCTGACGAGTCCCAAATGGGATGAAATGTGAGTTCTGGATTCTACTGCTGGCCACCATCTATCCCTACCTAATAATGATTGTGAATTAAGGCAATATCGAGGCAAATTGTATAAGATGCACATATGTCAATACGAGACTGATCAATCGCAGTTCTAAACATCAATGAGAAGATTCCTAAGTGTTATTTTACTAATATGGATTGATGTTATTACGGGGGGTGATATTATTGAAAATGAATATTTTAGTCAAATGACTTTTGTGAAGATAGATTTGATTTGTAAGATCTATTTTTTCTTTTCCAGAGATTTGTCACATTTGAGGTACGTTTGAAAACTAAAGAGAACAGAACAACTGTTGAGTTCTAATATGGAACTCCTATGTAGTGTTTACTTTTATTGGTGTTGAATCCAGGACCTTCAAATCTTATGTCGAACACCTTACCATTAGAATCAACTTCAGTCATTATGCAATATAGCGTGATGATTGTCTATTGTCATTGTTGATAACTGTTTCACTTTCAATGTGTCTGAGCTTTAGCAGTTATGATTTCTCAATTGATTTTCTAGGATACCTTGAACTAAGTTACTAGTGAGATGATTGGTATAGTTTATTTCAAATGGTTTTGCGAAGGTTGGTTTTAATTTTAGGTTGGATTAATCTCTAACTGATTTCATATAGAAACTATTGAAAGAAACAGATTGTACTAAATGATCTTTTTTGGTCTAAGGTTTTAAATTCTTCTTCAATGTTCAACTAAAACCTTATCAGTGTTTGAGCTTCAGAACCTTCATATCTCTCAGTAAATATGGCACCGACTTAAAGCCTTTCATGTGGAGCTCCATTTATACTTTCATATTCAGTCAGTTTGTAATACAATGTTATCATAATTCATCGTAATTGGTGATGGCTATCTGAATGTTTACAGAGTTGCTTTCAACAGGTCATGACTTATCACTATGCTACGGGGAGAAACTCTCGGGTTCTATGGAAGAATGTTCAACGTTTAGAATTGTAGGAAAGGGTGATAATCGTTAGATGAAGTGTAATGACATAATGTGGCTGATTGATAGCTGCTCACCAGACCTAATTATTGGCGTAAAGAGTCAAATGAACGTATATCAGAAGATTAAAACTGACCAATAGAACAGGGTTTTATCTAATGAACTAACTTGCCTGTATGCAAAATATTAACAAACGGTAAACGACAATTACTTAGCCAAATGGATTGAGGAAGAAGTGGTTTTCGTTGTGGATATCAATAACGAAAACTAGGAAGAGAATTAATTAGCGTTGGAAATGCGTGGATTGTTGGACTCAAACAAAGATAATTTAAAGGATCTAACGCTCTCGTTACTAGATTAGGTAGTTATAATGATAAGGTCATAAATACAGGCTTCTGAAGAGATCCAAACTAGGATTAAACATAAGTTCAGAGTCCTTCATAGTTCTCATGTGTTCCTCGGGGGACTTCAATTCATATAAAAAATTATTTTCATGTTTAGTTACTCTCTACAATTTACTAAATTGATTAATATACATTCATTTTTGAAGGTTATACAAACAAATGTTCCTCAATCAATCCAATTTACATCAAAAGATGGTCTTAATTGTACAACTGTGATGTGGTCTACTTATATCCATATAAGTAGTATATGGTGATGGTCGGGCATTGAATGTATTTCAGTAGAAGATCGATAAGGAGAGAACAGGAACGGCATGCAATTGGTACGAAAATGCATGAACAATTATAATCGGAGACTATGAACAGATATTTGCAGAAGGAACAGTTAACGTTGAGACAGTTGATTGATAGTTTGCCAATTAACTGTTCATCATACTGTTCTCCTATTTTAATGAGATATTCTGTAATGTTGTGCTTAAGTTACACTCGATTTTCTCCGCCCGTCTTCTTGTTCACTACACAACCATTAGAAATTAGGAAGGATTGATCAGTTGATTCTTCCCTGTATGGGACGTCAGTGAATATATTGTTTTTTTTATCCATTTGTGAACTTATAAGGGGAAAGAAGGCACTCAGTTACTTCAGTGAATAACTTTAAAACTAGATCAAGTTGTTTAGTCTTGAAGTAATGTCATGTATAAATAAGAACAATGAAATCAGATGAAATTCAACTTGGATGGTTGAATGTAGTCATTGTGAAATCCCGATATTGGCATCCCCAATAGCTTTGTGATAATATATCAGACTATTAACCTAAAAGATCTAAATTCGAGTTCCGTATGTAGCATCAGTTCCCACAATATTTAAAAATGCACGTTCCATAGCAAAAAACCTAGGTCCTCGGTATCTTGACGACTAGCACTAATCACGCAACATAGAACTAAAAGGGATATGATTTGAGGACAACCAAATTACAGAAAATATGAGAACCATACATTAAATACTTTATTTGTAATCTTCCACTAATTGTCTTTCACATTCTGTATGATTTTTCCACTTCACATTTCCCTTCTATTGACCTTTCTATTTTCCTCAACTCGATCTTCTTAGCCTTATACTACCATGCATTCCATTTCTGACTAGTGTTACATACTACTTATGCTTGTCAATATAAGTAGCGTATAACACACTTATATCCTTAATGAATACCTTTTCAACTTGATTAGTAGAATTCAATCAGTACAAAACGGATCATCTACTTATAAATCATAACTTACTTCATACTTTAATTGTTTGATTTCAGCTGTTAATTCTTCAATTTGTTTAACATAATGCCATTTAGCTCGTTGTTCTGTTTCAAGTATTTGTGATAAATGTAATTGTTTCTGTTCAGCTTCTTGTTTTAATTCTAATAATTTACTGAAACTATTAAAAAAAAAACAGAGAACAATGAAAGAAAAAGAATGAATAGATTAGTCTATTGTTCGGTTATTAACTGATGAATAATTAGCACGTTACTACTGATGTGTTGAATAAGTAGTAGATAAATTTACTTACTTACTTACTTACGTCTGTTACTCCCGATGGAGCATAGACCGCTGACCAGCATTCTCCAACCCACTCTGTCATGAGCCTTCCCTATTCGTTCTATTCAATTTTTGCTCATTCTTCTCATGTCTGTCTCCATTTCTCAGCGTAATGTGTTCTTTGGTCTTCCTCTTCTCATTTGGCCTTCACGATTCCATGTGAGGGATTGTCTTGTGATGCAATTAGGTGATTTCCTCAAAGTGTGTCCTATCCACTTCCAGCACTTCTTCCTCATTTCTTCCCCCACTGAAGTCTGGTTTGTTGTCTCCCACAGTAGATTGTTGCTGACAGTGTCTGACCAATGGATCCGAAGTATCTTGCGTAGACAACTGTTAATAAATACCTGTATCTTCTGGATGATAGCTTTCGTAGTTCTCCACGTCTCCGCACCATACAGTAGAACTGTCTTTATATTTGTATTGAAAATTCTGATTTTGGTGTTGATTGACAATTGTTTTGAGTTCCAGATGTTTTTCAGTTGTAAATATGCTGCTCTTGCTTTGCCGATCCTCGCCCTCACATCTGCATCTGATCCACCGTGTTCATCAATGATGCTGCTCAGATATGTAAAAGTTTTCACATCCTCCAAAGCTTCTCCGTCAAGTGTGATTCGATTGATGGATGCTGTATTGTATCGGAGAGTCTTGCTTTTCCCTTTGTTGATATTGAGACCTACTGCTTCTGAGGCTGCTGCTACACTCGTAGATAAACTTGACAGACAATAATTATCAGAAGGGGTTTTGTAGAGATTTAATATTTTCATAGTTGAAAGCATAAGTCAATTGAAGCTCGTGAGACGAGGTCGTGGAAGCACACTGCTGAGGAGTCCCACAATAGGACGAAACGGCCGTCCAATGCTTTCAGGTTTTCCATGGTGGTCTAACTTTAATTGACTCATGCTTTCAACTACGACAATAATTAGTTTCTAGATTTTAGAGAAGTTTAATGTAAACACATTTGAAATGAAAGCATTCCCACTTGTTAGATGTTGATTTAATCATACATTTGTATATTCAATTCAATGATGATCCTTATAGTATGGCTTTTTACGCTAACATTTTGTCGTTGGATATAAGGAAAACTTCCCAAATGTGAATTATACACCGATAATCCAGTTTACAGACGATGATTGTTGATTTAAAGTTTACTTTTGATCAGTAAAAACTAACTGATGGTATCGTAAGACTGGTAACTAACTTCCAACCTAGAGTGACAATGAAATGACTTAGAGTGCTTTTCTCTGACTTGAATTTATACAATTGAGTTTGTTCACATCTAATTTGGTTAAGCCCTTTTGTTAAATTACTTAATGGATAAAGTCATTCGTACAATAATAACCTATCTATACTATTTTACCTTTATTATGTATGCTTGAGCATTGCTTACTGCCTAAGCATGTATTCATTCCGCTAGCCTTACTATTAGTATCTTAATCGATTCGACGATTCATGTATTTCCATTTGTATATATATGTACATCTTAATCCTGTTCACTGACTCGCTTACTTGTTGACTCTGTGACTCGATCGCTCGCTCATTCGACTCGCACGCTCATTTGCTTGCTTTACGGCACTATTCTTTCATGCTTGTTTTTAAATTGCCTGTAATTCTGGACATCTGTGCGTGGTTCAATAATAAACGCAATCAACACTTCATATTAGTCTTCTGATTTATACACCGTTGGGGCGTTATCGAATAATGGTTATCAGGACGAACAATATACGAAGTTAAAGGGTAATATCGAATATCGACCACCACAAATTAACCAATAAGCATGAAAACAGTTTAAAATCCATATATTAAAACTTAAACTTTAATGGAAGTTTTTCAAGGGGTTATTATGTTTTTTGATGTAGGTTTGTTCTTTGAGCTGGATGGTTTGGTCGTTTAGCTTTCATCGTCCTTCTGAACGACATCATCAGCACAAACGTCGGGTTATTATCTTTAAAATTCTTATAATTTTTTTCTTTCGAACTAAAGTTCTTCTCAGTACAGTCACTTATTTGCTTATCTGTTCACGCTTGAATTCAATTATATATGTTATTATAAAGAAGAGTTTTGACAGTCAATGTGATTTAAGTCATTGAAATCTTGAAGGGACTATGTTATGAGACAAGTATCCTGTCTTTCTTTCTTTTCGACAGTATTGACACAACATATAAGTGTTTATTATTCTGTAATAAATAAATTCGACTGGGAATACACTTCAAATCGTCAAGTCATCTAAGTGTACCGTAGTCAGTAATTAAAATGATGTTTTCGTTTACTCAGTCACTCGATTATAGATATTTTGGAATAATTTCTAATATGAAAATAGTTGGGGGAGGGGCTGTCTTTTACCATGTTGTAACTTTTTTTCCATCATAATTGACTGAGCTTCACTTGACACGTCTGTAGGATGATGTATTGATATTATCGTTGTAGAAAACTACATTTTTCATGTACACCAACCAAAAGCGACACACAAGGAAATACACCCTACATCATGGATTACGATAGTGTTAATAATAATTCCTGCTTCATTTTGATCGGTTGTTAGGTGCGTTAGTCGAGATTAGACATTAACACTGTTGAATACTAGATCAGTGGTCGGAATGTTAAGCGTTTGCGCGAAACTGAAGGTCCTAAGTTTGATTCCAACGTGAAAGATCATGGATGCACACTTCTGAGGAGTCCCATATTATAACGAAACGGGCGTCTAGTGCTTCCACGTTTTCAATGATGGTACAACATTAATCGGTTCATGATTTCAATAGAAATTCAGTAAGTAGGAAAAAACGATCACCATAATATTGTACATATTGATTAAACGGTATTAAGAATGCCTAAATCAAGGCAGTTCGCTTACGGAGAGAAATATATCAAGACTAATCCAAAAATGCAATCTTGAATATGAACTATGGCATAATTCAAATCTGTTAACAATATTGATGATAAAACGGTGGTTGAAGGTAGTCGATAGGAAACCATGAACCTAGGTTTCGTGCTATTTTACATTCATTAGCAAGATGTACCTGTAATCTTGAGGAAACTGTTGTTCCCTAACGGACTCAATCCCGTGTCACTCAGCTTTACAGTCAGAGACGTGATCACTGGGTTATCCGGGTCACGACTGATCTCCTTTAGGACTGAGATGTTTTTTTCAATTGATTGATCACTGAGTATTGATCAATATCATGTGACATTTTCAAACCATCTAGACTAGTGACCATATTTTAACTTGGTCTATAAGGTTTGATCTGCACTAAGAAGAACCTGACACACTTGACAATGCTCACCACTCAGTGTTCAGGGAACTAATATTCATTTCATTAACTCTTATCTAAAAAGTGTTTTAACCCTACCCCCCCCACTTCCACAATCCCTTAGAGAGGAATTATTCCATTAAACAAAACATATTCTCAACATAGATTATGATTTATTCTCTACAATTATAGCAGATCAAAATTCCATTTACTTTTTAATGATTTCCTTCCTTTCCCTTTTTTTTATTATAGACTACTTAAATAATATTATGTAATTGTTTTATTAACGTATTCATTCATACTGACAATTCATTGTCATCACAACTATCTACCACTAACTGATCCATATATCTATTCAATGCACCGATCACATACATTGATCAACTTCACTCTAGTCTCTCTCTCTCTCTCTATCACTCATTCATTCATTTACACAACCAACAGATAGATAGATATCAGACAACATCGATTTTTTTTCCAGCGGTTATTTTAAACGAAACTCTACTGATGTTGTTAGGTGATGGTAGGAGATGAATTATATATGTGTATATATATGCCTAGTTTATTGGTAATTAAAATGATTTATTTTATTCAATCAATATAATCATACTACTTACATACATTATTGCGTGACTACTTAATTCTGTTTTGCTTTTTTTCTTTTCTTCTTAATAACAACATCATTTAGACAATCTATGTATGATAATTTATCTTAGTATTTATTATTCTATTATTATTCTTCTTTTAGCTATTATTATGTTTCATCGTTGAAATCATAAGTCAATTGAAGGTAGACCACTAGGGAAAACCTGGAAGCACTGGACGGCCGTTTCGTCCTATTGTGGGACTCCTGAGTGGCAGTGCGCATTCACGACCTCGCCTCGCGAGATTCGAACCCAGGAACTATCAGCCTCGCGCAAGAGCACTTAACCGATAGACTACTGAGTCGGTATCCGGTGGTGTTTATATCTAACTTCAACCAATCCACCAGAAGTTAGTGAATTCAAGGACTGATGTCACGTTTCGTTTTAGCTGCCCCTAACTTTTTCCCAACCATCTCCAATACTAGTCAGCATTGCACATCGTGGTAATTGGTGTTTAGGCGTGCGTAACACGTGGCCCAACCATCTCAGTCGATGAAGATTCGTGACTTCATCAACTGAATTACCATCATCCCCTAATACCCTGCCCCATATTAGAGAAAAACAGCTCTAGATTTCCCTTTAGTTTCTTTTTATTGTTAACTCAACTTAAATCAATATGTGACGTATATAACTTACAGATTTAATCGATCTTTACAAGATCCCATCCAGTAAATTAATATTTAAGCAAACAAAAAGGTATTCATAGCATATTCAGAAACAAAGAATACAGTTAAGTAAACACTTGGTGTTTTCTTTTTCTTCTTCTTCTTCTTCAATAACTTCAGATAATACAGTTATAAATGTCTTCAACTGTTAGTCGTCATCATTCTGTTTTCTCTAGAGTCAATCATGTACGATTCCAAGATACTACTGTTCAAGTGTGTAGGTTTGTTTCCTTAGAAACACTCTTTAATGACAAATGGATCGACATTACAAGATAATATTATGTTTTTATGAATATAATTGAGCACTTATAGATAACTGAGAAATATGATTACCATAGGTAGTTTGTGGAGATTGATCTTAATCAGACAATCATTGAAAACTAGAAATAACCGAGTAGTTGTTTTATCTTAGTATATCACTAGAAGGTGGTTGAACTGGAATTAGACATGTACGCCGTTGGATATTTGGAAAATAGTCTAGAAGTTAAGCTTTTATCGAAAATCTTGAAGATCTAGGGTTCGATCTATGGTCAAGTTGTGAATGAACACTGGTGAGATAATCTCATACTAAGATCAAACAACATTTTTCAAGATGGTGGGGAAGATTTGTAGCTCAGGTGGGTGATTTTGATGGAGTTTTATTCTCTGAGCTGGATGATTTGATCGTGGAGCTTTCATCGTCCTTCTGAACGACATCATCAGCACAAACTTCGGGTAGAAGTGAAGTGTTTGAATTTCTCCACATGTGATTCACAGCTTGTCCTCTGCACCTCGATGTTGATTGGTTCTTATTGACCTTAAATCTGTCATTGTTTATTTCTTTGTTTTGATTGTATCTCCTATTGGTTTGATTTTTGTTCCTATGTTCCTGCATAATTTTCTTGATTGGTTGGTAGATTGGATTGATTTCAATATGTTTATTTATTGCTGATTGACCTGAGTGCCAAGCTTCTAAAAATTCTCTGGTATTTTTGGAATTGCCTCTGTCCGAAATCTGCACATTTTCCCAGTCGAATGTATGTCCGTAGTTGTCCACGTGTATTGATATGAGTGAAGACATGTCGTGGCGTTTGACAACTGTCCAGTAATTCCTGGTATTCAATAATTTTTTAACCAAGATTATTCTATTGTGTCAGTTAAGATAAGCATTAAGTTTAGATGTACAATACTAAGCGGAGACAATATTGCTTTTGATAAAATTGCGAATTTTTTTCGATGAATATGACAAAAGCATATACTACTTATATTGATCCCCTACCTACCTGCTATGCTGAGTAGTAATGGATTAACTTAAGAAATAATCTGTAATATTCAGATCAAGGCAATGAAATCAGTCTACAAAGTCAATGATTGTTAAGGTGTAATGTGTCAATCGTCGTAGATATATCGGGTTCAAGCTCAAAAGTCATAATCGATCTTCATTTTCCACAAAATCTTCAACATGATATTATTCCAATACTTTGATTGGTTCTTCTCATTGTTCGTTAATTTTTGTACAATGTCAAAATGGATTCGTTTATATACATGTGTTCCAGTTGCTACAATGTTATTTAGTGATTGGTCAGAGGTCAATCGGATAAAATGGTCAAGGTGTTTCGCATTGTCGTTTATTTAACCTTCCCATTAATTCAGTAGTATAACATTTCCTTATATTAATTCACTGTGATAATCACATATTACCAAATCTGAAGAATAAGGTTAAGTGACACTTGAAATGACTTTGGCAAGCTAAATCTCTTATTTGGCCAAATATGAATGAATTTAAGATTAGGATATAGGGTCAAAACTTCAGATTACCACTAAGGGTTTGGGACTTTGTTTAAAGTTAAAGATTGGGATTAAATTTTGTAATTATTCTGTAAGTAAACTAACTCTAAGCTTGAGTCGTAACTTTATGCGCCTAATGACATTCTCGTCATTCAAACTAATCACTTGTGTTCAATAGACGATATCATGCTTTGATATGTATACTAATACCTTGAGAAGTCTTGTTCATTCCTGATCAACTAGTCTTTGTTCTCAAGGTTAACTATAAATTATCCTAACACTATTGGGCTTTTGGAATAAATGGGACTTGAAGAGAAATGAGATTTGGTATACTGATATCGAAGTGTCCAGCAAACTGTTATCTCCCTTATTACACTTGTATCATGACCAGATTAGAAAACACTTGGATTATGTTTTCATTATCTCTAGTGATAAACTTTCGATATTTTTAAATCAGTTTTAGCACGCTTTCTAAAATCTATTAGAACGGATAGGGCATATAAAATCATATCGATACTCTTATTTTCTGTTCATAAACTAATCTTAGAATTAGAGCTTCTTCCATACTTTCCACCTTCAGTTATCTGTTCGAGATTCAAAAGTGGAAGATTTTCGGGAACTATAGGGCAGTTCAGCAAGCCAATGAATAGGTATTCAAGTGAGAGACATATCAAAAGTTAACTGTTGAAGTTATCTACTAAATATCATGACTGTAGTCATGTAATTAGTTTCAAACTTACACCTAGATTTTCCATTTCTCTTTTTCCTAGTCACATATTCACCGTAAGGCTGACCTTATGGTGATTGATCACTGAAGAAAGATAGATTTCACGTTTTTCCAGTCGTTTCTACTGATGAACAGATCACTGATAAAGTCTTAGACTGTGAAAATGGGTTAGGCAGGATCAAATCCTACAGCAAATATCTTTCTCCTAAAACATTTCAGATATGCCTAGTCGACGAGTGGTAAACAGTACATAACTCATATCATTTACGGTTTTCTGCCTTCCACATTCGACTACCTAACTTGTAAAAGTTACTTAGGGAAAGGAATCTTTCATTACATAATTTTCATTATACTCAAATAACTTGTAATTCATGAAAACTATAAATAGATAAATCTATTTATCTTTATCATTAATATTGATTAATTACCTGGCACCATTGATTGCATCAACCCACATGGAACATTCTTCTTCAGTATCAGCTCGTAGATCATATTGACGGACACCTTCTTTACGATATGATATCGTAAAATAGTTCTGTCAGTGAAAATAAAGAAAAAAACAAGAAACCTTCTATGTAACCAGTTTCTTATTTCATGGACTATATAAATTAAGCGGCAAAAATATAGTATAAGGGATAAGCTTAGGATAATCACAATAAATTTAAGGCAGTTACTAGCCAATATGAGAATAGCTGTTGTAAATAGATAGTTTGTAGAGAGAAAGGAATACCGAGTTAGGATTTAGATTTGGAATTAGGTGTTAAGTGGTTAGCAACCAATTTATTATTAAGGGTTGACGTTAGGTTTCAATATAGACTATGTTTATGCATTATATGTAATCTACGTAAAAACAATAAACCATATAACTCAATTTGAAATGTAAGCAAAGATGGATAGTGGATAGCAGTGGAATCCAGTTTGACACGCATTTCGTCCTATTTGGGACTCGTCAGCTGGATGTACCTGCATCTCAGGGTTGATGTTCACTCTGGGACTCAAACCCAGTACCTTTCGCTTCAAATGCTTGTGAAATAAGGCTATATCGAGGCAATAAGCACAGTATGCACATATGGGAATTAGAGACTGACCAGTTGCAGTACTAAACATCAATGGAAAGATTCAAACAAGTAATACTAAGTGAATTCAATTTGAAATGGTTTGAATTATAGCGTTGTTAATATGTTTGACTGAGATTTGATCAGTCTTGGTTGATATGTGTACATCCTGAGCAGATTGCCTCGATATAGCCTTTATGATAAAAGAAATACAATAAATGGAATTTGGCAAGCAGTGGGATCCAGGATGTGAGTTTCATTGTATTTGGAACTCATCGGTTAGACACACCTGCATACCAAAGTTATTGTTCACTCCGGGACTTGTACCTATATCGATGCAATCTGTACAAGATGCACACATACCAACCAAGATTGATCAAATTTCAGTCGAAAATACCAATAACTGTATAATCCAAACCATTTCAAATTCAATGACATTTTATACCTATTGCAAAAGTAATTAGCTATCTGAACTCAGTAACTAAGTAGATATCATGATGACGTTTTGAGCGAATAGTCTAGGTTTCATTCTCCAAGTAGGTATCAACTCTGGGATATGTCAAGTACATTCAATTAACGAGTCCCAAGTAGGACAAAAAACACTTCCTACATTCCCTTACTAGCCATATTTCATCTATTCTATATCGAATTGAGCATTTTTTTAAATAATATTTCCTGTATGTGAAATTCGCTTAGTATTGTTTGTTTGAATCTTCCTAGTTGCGGTCCTAAAAACATCAATGGGAAGATTCAAACAAACAATACTAAGTGAATTTGAACTTCACCCCATTGCACAAGCAAGTAGTTATCAGGAATCAGTGGCCGAGTGGATAACTCAATGGCGTTTGAAGTGAAAGGTACTGGGTTCGAGTCCCAGAGTGAACATCAGCTCTGCGATGCAGGTACATCCAGCTGACGAGTCCCAAATAGGACGAAATGCGCGTCCTGGATTCTACTTCTAGGTACTAACCATCTTTGCTTTCCTGTATGTTGATGAGAAATTATTCTTAACCAGATTCGAAATTTTCTGGAAACTATAGAAACCTACTTTTATTGTTTATATCACTTATTAAGAGATAGATATGTCATATGTTCTACTGTGTCTGCTTCTGATATATAAGCTTCCTATGTACGAGTACAACTAGGTACTTGATTGAGAACAAAAACCCAAAAGGGAGTAGAAAGTTTTTTTTGGTTCAGCCGAATCGAGAGCATATTGGTAACTCACTCATATATGTATGTATATTCACATCGTTTTCTCTCGAAAAATCAAATCATATTATCAAGCAATAGTATACTTGCTTTCTTTTAAAAGTTAATCCAATAGCTCATACTATTTAGTATCTATCACTTATCATTCAGTATTCGTTTGATTGATTTAACGTTTCACAAAGTCATCTTTTGTTAAGTTTTATATGTAAGTTTAAAAGTCGTTTTCTCCCTCCCCTTCTGATTGACTTATTGTGAATGGATTAGTTAATTCAAAATAGGAATTGTAAGTAAAGATGGATAATGGATAGCAGTGGGATCTAGGACACGCGTTTCGTCCTATTTGGGACTCGTCATCTGGATGTACCTGCATCTCAGGGTTGATGTTCACTCCGGGACTCGAACCCAGTACATTCTCTGACACTAGTAATTGTAGACGTCTCTTATACATTCATTTCTATATTATCAAGATTGAATGTAGTATGCCAGTAACTTCGAACCTAGGTTTTATTTTATTTGTCATTCGTCAACAAAGCGTGCCTGTAATCTTGGGGAAACCGATACTACTTATATGATTCCAATCTAAGATATCTAATGTCCTGAAAAATTTCATGTAATCTCGGATTACATAAATAAGTGGTCAAGATGCGTATACTGTATTAAATCAGACTATGTGACACTAATATGGCTCTTTCTTTCAAAGATGGCTGTGGTAATGTAGTAAAAAAGAAGATGAGTGGGGACAATTGAACGTGTTTGACAGGAAAATTACAGACTATTACACTAAGATGTGACAACCATACAGTAAATAGTTAATTGGCAAACTATCAATCAATTGTCTCAATCCTCACTGTTCCTTCTGCAGATATCAGTCCATCGTCTCTGATTTCATTGTTCATGCATTTTCATGCCGATTGCGTTCCACTCCCGTTCTTTCCTTATCGATCTTCTGTTGAAATACATTCTATACCTGACCATCATTATATACTACTTATGTGGATATAAGTAACCCACACCATAGTAACAGCATTTAAACGAATGGTAATATTAAGATAATTTACTATACTAATTAGTTTTTAACTAAACAGGTATTAAGCATCAGTGACAAATATTTAATTCATTCATTAAATTATTCAGAATTCTAGTTTAATCATCATACAAATAGTCTTCGAATAGAAAACCTTCAAGAAATACCTTCTCTCTTACACAGTTCTCAGTTTATGGTACTTCATTGTGAACATATGCTTTACTGACAATATTCAATAACTTTAAAAAAACCCTTCACTAGGTTATGTCCTCTTTTAGTCAAACACAATTTCAGATGATATATATTTATCTATATTACATTGGATGGGAGGCGAAACCTGACTCATACGTCCTCTCTGTGCCTCCAGGGTAATGGGATTGTTCCCATGAACTAATATGAGCGGTAACCCGGGTGATGGAGATCGGCCTAATCATCCACTCTACTTATACCCATAACTGATTACGAAAGCTACAAAGAATCATTATTATTAGTGGTTCAAAAACAAGATTCTTCCCAAAAAAAAAAGAAAAAAAGGAGGTAAGAATGTTTCTGCTCGAAAAAGAAAGAAAGAATGAATGATTCTGCCCAAAAAGTGAAAAAGCAACTATTGACCCCCTGTATTTGTGCCTTGCTTTGATGTAGCATTGTTCTCCAGAAGGGTCTACTAGGCTTCACCATATTAATATGGCTGGAAGGGGCAAGGGGCATATTACATTGGATAGAACCCTAGACAACCGTTTTCGTTGGAACTATTAATTGTTATTAAGAATTAGACTGAAGAGATTCAGTTAGGAGTAATCGTTAGGAATCCAGTAGATAAATGCTTTCTAGGCATATGAATGAATCGGTTTCCCGATAGTTATTCGATTTTGAACATTACGTACCTTGAGGTTACTCTCACGGTCTGATAAATCATGATGCCCATTATTTAGTTTTCCTCTACTTACTAATTTTCAGTCTTCTGGTCACCAATTCTTGGTGAGTCTCACAGATTCTGTACTGATCTCTTAATAAGATACAAAACTTCTATTAATCGGATGTCTACTATCTTCAACCTGATTAGTTCATTAGTAGATTATACTCTAATCCATTTCAACTACTGAATAATAATTAATATTTTCTACAAAGTGATTCTCTTCACGAATTATTATCATAAGGGATTGTAACTTGTAAAGTAATTAAGTATCTTATCATTGAAGCATATAAGAGAACTAATTGAATTTCGATAATGTTGATCATTGAAGCATGACTAATATGAGTTTAACGTGGATGCGCACTGCTGAGGTGTCTCATAGTAGGACCAAACAACCGTCCGTTGCTTCTAGGTTTACAATGGTGGTCTTACATCGATCGATTTTTGATCTCAGTCAAAAACTGGACAATCTCCACAACCCCATACTGGAAATAAATTGTATTGTAGTATGCCTCAAGATTAACGGATCATAATGAATTTCAATGAAATTCCGAATGATAATGAAGTAAATATTCGAAGTTTAATGAACTTTGATTTTCATAGATTAAACCATGAATTGATCTTACTTAAACTGATGTTGGAAACCAGAAAGCATTTGACAACTGTTTCATCGAATTAGGTGATTTCTCAGGAGTGGTTAATGAAAATCTCATTGTAATCGAAACCTGGACAGTCAGGTCTCACTGCAATCAGTTGACCTCTAGACATGTGCATGTCTAACTTTAATCGGTTCACGATAATAGGAGATCATCTTGCATTGCCTTACGTGAAGAACTCCCTAATACACTATATGGCTGAACTACACTGATCTCGGCTTCTTACTATAACTCCTGTAATTTTCTCTCAATGTAATCCACGAGCAAGCACATGATAATTATTAGTATAGAAGGGATTGTGGAGGCTGTTAAATTATCATATAATAAATAAAAAAAACTGATTTCGATTAAACCACCATTGAAAATCAGAAAGAATTTGACAGCTGTTCTATGTTATTGTAGGACTGTTTTGATGAAATTATTATTTATTTTTATGGTTATAAGAGTCTATGTTGACCAATCGAGTTTGAATTAGGAATTCGTGGATCGGTTGAAGTTAGACATTAACACCGTTGGATGCCGGCCAGCTCAATGGTCTATCGGTTAAGCGCTTGCGCGCGAGACTGATAGGTACTGGGTTCGAATCTCGCGAGGTGGAATCGTAAATGCACACTGCTGAGGAGTCCCACAACAGGACGAAACGGCCGTCCAGTGCTTCATGGTTTTTCATGATGGTACAGCTTCAATTGACTTATGGTCTCAACTATTGAAATTCTAGGAATGTTTAGTTCGGGCTTTTAAAAACAGAATGATAACAATCAATCGTAAAGTGAGTTGTTTCAAGGAGAACATCATAATAAAGTAGGTGAAATGAATAAGATTGATGAAAAGAAATCGATTTATCTATTCAGAATAGAAAAAAAGTCATCATATGAAGGTGAAGACAATTAAAAAACGAACCTTTGAAAAGAACTGTAGATATGCGATGATTATTCCTTTTTGTTACATCCCGTAGAGATTTATGAATGGTAACTTTGAGAACTATTTATGGATCAATATGATTTATATATTTCCTATTGTATAATTGTTAACTAACTAGACTATTCATATTCGTGCTTCTCTTACTATAAGCTTCATTTTGACCTATAGACTATTATTGTACGAATAACCATTCTTGAGTTATCCCCAGTTTATTAATTACTGTTCCCCCTATTCACAGACACATTTAGCCAAATCTTGTACAAATATTATTTTCTATTTTATGGTATGATGTGGTCTACTTGGTAGATAAACCCAGTATGCTTGAAATAAAGGATTCATACCGCTGAGGCTGTTATTGGTGTTCTGTACTTAATTGACTGGGCTAGGCAGAAGCAGGACTGATAAGTACTCAACACTTCTCATACATTTTTTGTGTATCATTGCTCTGATGGATAATTCACTCCACTCTGATCGACAAATTCACTGCTCTCTGCTAAGTAGCCACACTCGATATAACACTTTTACAAATAGTATTAAAACAATTGTGATTTAGATTCTTTTAGTATTACTTGTTTGAATCTTCCCATTGATGTTTAGGACTGCAACTGGTCAGTCTCCAATCGGCATATGTGCATACTGTGCGTATTGCCTCGATATAGTCTTATTTCACAAGCATTGTAATCAAAGATGGATAGTTGCTAGCAATGGAATCCAGGACGCGCGTTTCATCCTATGCCAATAAGAGACTGATCATTTGCAGTCCTAAACATCAATGAGAAGATCCAAACAAGCAATACTAAGTAAATTTAAACTTCATCCCATCGCACAAGCAAGTGGCCATCAGGATTCAGTAGCTAAGTGGATAACGCAATGGCGTTTGAAGCGAAAGGTACTAGGTTCGAGTCTCAGGGTAAATATCAACCCTGAGATGCAGGTCTATCCAGCTGACGAGTCCCAAATAGGACGAAATGCGCATCAAACTGGATTACACTGCTAGCCACTATCCATCTTTGCTTACAAAACTGTGATTTAGATTTATAATTCACTTTAGCCCATATATGAATTAAGAATTTTTTCATGTATCCCACCATTTCACTCTTCAAATCTTTTACCCGATAATATAATAATAAACGGAAGTACTTATGACCTTTAAATTGTAAGACTATGGAACATGAAAGTAAAGCCATGTTACCTAGACATTACTTCCTAATAGTTTAGATTTGTTATAATATATCATCCTTATTTGGGTCTTGTTTTCATATTAAAGTAAAGATAAACAATGAATTTAGATGGAAAGTTTGAAAATAACTTTAGTGAATAATAAGAGTCGGATTGTTTGTTTCCTATGGATACTTGTTTTCTTTTTCACTAGCTTATTGTTTCTATGATCGATTTATTTATTTGTTTATCTGAATACATAAATATTGGTACAAATGGGTCCCGAGTACATATATGCGCCACATAAGTCACTTGTTTGTGTGTGCAGTCTGATACTACTCGGGTGCCCAGACTGAAATAGGTGGTTTTCTTAAAGGGCCACATCTGAAATCTTCGACCTAAAGGTTTAATCCACAAGGCAGTGGATCAAGCGTCAGGAGATCAAGTTTCTTGGTAGCTGGTGACCAATAATTGGTTCGTGTGTTATTTTTTCCTTCAGGATCCTGGATCGCATGTGAATCATTGGTTTGAAATCAAGGCTTTCCAACTCCCCTAGGTAATATCCTCTATATCCATCAACCTGGTTAAAGTGGCGGACATTCGGTTTTCGCCCTCTTAATTTCGTAAATAACAATAATGCCGTGAGAAAACAGTGAGTAGGACTTCATTGGTAGTGGCTGTATACGCGTGGTCATGTAAGAGAAGTACCAGGGGATTTAGGGGTATATGATCGATAGTTAAAATAACAATTTTAGGAAAAATTATAATTCATTTGTGTACAGTTGGATAGTGGTTATTGGTAGAATCCAGAAGATTGTTTTGTTCTAAATGACCTTCAGTAGCGAGGGATGAATCTAAATCCCAGTGTTGGTGTGAATACATAGGTTCATACCCAGTACTTTTTGCTTCATACACTTAACTCACTATCCATTGGGCACAAACCAGTCGATAACTAGATTCAGTAGCTAGGTGGTTAATGCTTTAGCGTTTGGAGATTTCATTTCAACATTCATTATACTCATATTTTTCATCTGGGATAACATGTTCAACATGTTCATAGTAGACAGTTCACAATGACACCAGAAGTTTAAAATGAACTCATTGGTAAAAATTGCATTGTGATATGTAAAACTCACTCATTAAATGAACACAAAGGTGGTTGAAAGTTTTAAATACTGTGTACTTATTGAGCAGTAAAAAACCGATTAATAAACCCATATAAATCAACTTTTTTTGTATTTAGACTTTACGATAGTTTTGTGGTGTGGGCTACTTATATCCACATAAGTAGTATATGGTGATGGTCAGACATAGAATGTATTTTGGCAGAAGACCGATAAGGAAAGAACAGAAATGAAGCACAATAGGTATGAAAATGCATGAACAATGAAATCAGCGAAGA
This sequence comes from Schistosoma mansoni, assembly GCF_000237925.1. Taxonomy (NCBI): domain Eukaryota; kingdom Metazoa; phylum Platyhelminthes; class Trematoda; order Strigeidida; family Schistosomatidae; genus Schistosoma; species Schistosoma mansoni. Next base: position 1,570,074 of record NC_031501.1, on the reverse strand, counting down.
TGGATTGACATTTGCGGAAGGAATGGTCAAGATTGCGACAATCGATTGATAGTTTGTAAATTAACTGATTACTGTATGGATATCAGAAGGGGTTTTGTGGAGATTTAGTATTTTCATAGTTGAAAGCGTGAGTCAATTGAAGCTAGACCACCAGGGAAAACCTGGAAGCACTGGACGGCCGTTTCGTCCTATTATGGGACTCCTGAGTGGCAGTGCGCATGCACAACCTCGCCTCGTGAGATTCGAAGGTAGGTCCTGGGTTTGAATCTTGCGAGGCGAGGTCGTGGATACTGTATGGTTGTCAGATTTTAGTGGGATATTCTGTAATTTGTGCTTAAATACATTCGATTGTCCCTACCTGTGTTCTTGTTCACCACAGTTTGAGAAAGCGACTGGAGATTATTGTTCTCAGATATATGTGTGAGTATGTGTATGTGTGTAAATGTAGCATAGCCTAATACAAAATATTGAGTTATCCGTCAGACAATCAGGAAAATGATAAGTAATCGTGGAATTAGAGAACAGGCTAAAGGAGATGAAAACCTATGAAAATGTTTAAACAGCATTAACCCACATATGGACGACAATCAATCGTAATCTACTTCAATAGAACAAGCTGTTAGTCGGTTATGACTAAATTAGAAAGGCTAGCTTCATTTCGACAATGTTAGGTATATGATTAAGCCATCTAGATCAGAGGAGACAAAATATCTTGAAGTCTTACTACTGACCTACAAACATTGTTCATTATCTCATATATATTCAGTTAGTCTTCAGTCTTCAGAATTGAAAATAGGAGGTTAAACAACTTATGATAATGCTTGAAAGTACTAGGTAATGTGAACCCCTCACAGCTTAGGTTCAAAGTCTGATAATCTATCAACGAAGCTAACTGAACATACAAAATTAAGTCATTTCAAACAGTATCGTTCATTCAGTACAGAATGTATTTGGTAAATTAAACTCATAAACAAATATCAGTATGAGGTTGTGGAGATTGTTGAGTTTTTGATTGAGATCGCAAATCGATTGATGTTAGACTACCATTGAAAACTCAGTTAGATATATCTACATCTCAATATTGATTTTCGAATCAAGACTCGAGCTCAGTGTTTTCAACTTCATTATAATCAACCGAATTACCGAATCTATATCAGTCATTAGCTTGTATAACGAGGGTAAATTTAAACTTTGAAATCTTTTACACAATATATTGGACCTAGTTACTTAGGAAGAATTTCATTCACTTAGTTTGTTTGATGAATTTTTGTGTGAAACAAGAACCATGAGTCAATTGAAGCTAGACCACCATCGAAAACCTGGAAGCACTGAACGGCCGTTTCTTCCTATTATGGGACTCCTCAGCAGTG
>NC_031501.1:1562833-1568504 GCF_000237925.1 Schistosoma mansoni | reverse complement strand
TTTTCGATGGTGGTCTAGCTTCAATTGACTTATGATTTCAACTATGAAAATACTAAATTCTCCACAAAACCCCCTCTGATCTAAAACAAGAATAACAAATATTATGAAATGGGGGTGTTGTTTATTTTTTCTCCTTGACTTTAAATTTCCCGCATATACCCAAAAATATTATTTTGGGCATAACATATATAAAGTCAGAATGGGCGTTTATGAAGAATGTTTTAATCTAATAATTGCATTTATGAGTCCATTAAAGCTAAGCAACCATTCAAAACCTAAAAGCACTGGACGTCCGTTTCGTTCTAGTATGGGACTCTTCAGCAGTGAAGTCAGACATTAACACCGTTGGATGCCAGCTCAGTGGTCTAGAGGTTAAGCGTTCGCGCACAAGATAAAAAGTCCTGGAATCGAATCCTACACGCGGGATCGTGGATGCACACTTCATAGTAGTCCTATACTAGAACAAAACAGCCATTCAGTGCTTCCAGATTTTTCATGGTGGTCTAGCTTTAATCGACTCATTAATTCAAATCAATTAAAGTCATTTCATTCATTAGTATAAAAGAATTACAAATTCCTTCTATATTCATATGAGTTCATTTTCTCGACGAAAAATAATAAACAAGAAAATGTGAATAAGTAGTGAAAACTGACGGTAACTAGCCAGGAGTCTTTTATCTACCTTAACTTTTTTGTATTACTTACTTAACTTAACTTACGCCTGTTACCCCTCGTGGAGGAGCATAGGCCACCCATCAGCATTCTCCACCCAACTCTGTCCTGGGCAATCTTTTCCAGTTCTTTCCAGTTGTTATTCATCTTTTTCATATCTGCTTTTTCCTTCAACTCCCAGGGCAAAGTTTAAATGGTTTGAATCATTTTTTTCTGATTAGCCTTCTTTTAGCGAGTTAGTTTTTCTACAGGATAGGGTCGCTAACCCCATGCCTAATCCTCCTCCTTTACCCAGGCTTGGAACCGGCATTAACTCTAGAAGAGCTGCAGGCGGAGTTGTATAAGCTTCCCATAATCAACATCTACTTTATAAGCTAACAATCATTCATCTTCAATGAATGAATGCTTGACAAACACATTCGTTGGTTTATTATAGCATCATATTTATTTCGTTAGCATGTTTAAGAAGGATTATTTCTTAGTTGAGATCATAGAGACTATTATTATTATTACGAAATCAATCGACAGTAACTGTCTATCTACTAAACAGTATTTGTGTGTGTGTGTGTATGTTTGGAAATATTCATACAACCATCAAAATATAGAGTTTATTGACAATGATAACATGTAGAGGATAACTCTTATCAACAGTAATATATCTCCATGCTACAAGTATGTCTACATGTAACTATGATCTGTACGTGTGTGTGTGTGTGTGTTTAAAACATTATGTCTCATTACATATGTACATTGATAGGATTGCGGTTATTACTTGTCTAATTATGATTAACGAAAGTAACCATAATTACATAACCATTACATGTGTCATTTGTAGCAATACTACCACTACTACTCTACTACTACTACTACTAATAATAATAATAATAATAATACTAATAATAATAATAATAATAATACTAGTAATAATAATAGTAGTAATAGTAATAATAGTACTAATAGTTTGCATGTTATGCAAGAGTAAATTCTTCTTATTTCATCTAATCAAGCTTCTATTTACCATTATTCATAAATGAACTAGTAGCGTTTCAATGTAGCGTTAAATATAACTTTGAAAATTGATCAAGCGTTTAAAATATTCTACTCACATGGCGACAATCATAAATGAACACACACAAAAATATATGATCTACATGCCAAAAAATAACAAAGGGTTGACTTGAAATACACAATAGATGTTTTAGAGGGTTCTTTATCCTAATTTAATAGTTAAATTTATGAGTCAAATGAAGCTAGACCATCATGGAAAATCTGGAAGCACTGGATGGTTGTTCCACCCTATTGTGGGATTTTACAACAGTGTGCATCCACGGCCCCGCCTCGCGAGATTTGAACACAGGACTAGTGACTGGCTCCATGAGGTATTTACTGGAGTTCTAGTGAGAAGCAGTAACCAGTGGAAATTAAACAGATCTGTTGGGAGATATCATTTCACTGAAGACAATTGGTGAATGGTTGCTCAATTTCGTGGATTGCTTGAAGTTAGACATTAACACCGTTGAATGCCGGCCAGCTCAGTGGTCTATCGGTTGAGCGCTCGCGCGCGAGACTGATAGGTCCTCGGTTCGAATCCCACGAGGCGGGATCGTGGATGCGCACTGCTGCGAAGTTCCACAATAGTACGAAACGGCCGTCCAGTGCTTCCTGGTTTTCCATGGTGGTTTAGCATCAGTTGACTCATGATCTCAACTATATAAAATATACAGTATGTTTTAGAGGTTTCTTTATTTTAATTTAATAGTTGAATTAATAAGTCAAATGAAGCTAGACTACCATGGGAAACCTGGAAGCAGTGGATGGTTGTTTCGTCTTATTATGGGACTCCCCGAATGTGCACATCCACGATCCACTTGACAAAAATGTTTGGAAATAGGCAGAATTATGTGAAAAAAAAGTGGTTGATTAATTGTATATAACTGTGAGAAAAGCCTCAATCTTACAATTTCTTATAATAATCAGTATAGAGTTGTGGAGATTGTTGTTGTTAGACCACCATACTAGTGTGAAACGACCGTCTAGCTCTTTAAAGTATTCAATGGTGGTCTAACATTGATCGGTTCATGATCTCAAGTTGTCAGTTAACAAAACATGTTTTTCAAATGTAGATATACTTCCAGGTTTTATAACAATTACGCTTAAGTTAAAGAATTTCGTTTTTCACTGGATATGTATTCTTAAACGTTTTAAAATGTTTTTTGACCCTAATATTTGTCTTTTATGTCTTTTGTACTGACGGTACGTTGTTTTCGGTGTTCAGTAAATGTATTGTATTTAAGTAGCCCAGGACATTTTCTTATTCACTTGGTAAGTATTGAGCCTCAGCAGCAATAGGTCTCAATATCAACAAAGGGAAAAGCAAGACTCTCCGATACAATACAGCATGCACTAGTCGAATTACACTTGACGGAGAAGCTTTGGAGGATGTAAAAAACATTTACATATCTGGGCAGCATCATCGATGAACACGGTGGATCAGATGCAGATGTGAGGGCGAGGATCGGCAAAGCAAGAGCAGCATATTTACAACTGAAAAACATCTGGAACTCAAAACAATTGTCAATCAACACCAAGGTTAGAATTTTCAAGGCATATATCAAGACAGTTTTACTGTATGGGGTGGAAACTTGGAGAACTACGAAAGCTATCATCCAGAAGATACAGGTATTTATTAACAGTTGTCTACGCAAGATACTTCGGATCCCTTGGCCAGACACTATCAACAACAAGCTACTGTGGGAGACAACAAACCAGTTCCCATTCAGCGGGGGAAGAAATGAGGAAGAAGTGCTGGAAGTGGCTAGGACACACATTGATGAAAGCATCCAAATGTGTCACAAGGCAAGCCCTCACATGGAATCGTGAAGGCCAAAGGAGAGGAAGACCAAAGGACACATTACTCCAAGAAATAGAAATAGAAATGAGAATAATGAACAAAATTTAGATAGAACTAGAAAGGAAGGCCCATGATAGAGTGAGTGGGTCGGCAGCCTATGCTCCATTGGGAGTAACAGGCGTAAGTAAGTAAGTAGTAAGTATTGCATATTAGGGTGTAATTTTTACTAGATAGTTCTTCTACAACACCTGATTTCACCTTAAACTGTCTACTATGAACATGTCCGTGTAGCTCTGCCTGAATGTTAAGTCTTGAAACGAAACCTCCAATGAAAATTATTCCTTAATATACACCACTCAACCATCAAATGAACAGAAAATTAGCTCAACATTGAAAAAGTTATGAATGACCTCTGACTAATGGAAGTTTCATCCACGAGGTGGTGAATTCAATATCTTATTGTAATTTTTTAAAGTCTTTTTGGTCCCATACAAAGTTAAAAAACCTTTCAGGAACTAAGCGTTTAGTTCTACATTAACATACCACAGTACTGACAACCTATAATTTTTTATTGGACAAAATCCATACTATTTTCGGTCTTCTACTGAACATAAATCTATTATGTATAGTTGAAACCATGAGTCAATTAAAGCTAGACCACCATGGAAAACTTGGAAGCACTGGACGGTCGTTTCATCCTATTGTGGGACACCTCAGGAGTGCGCATCCACGACCCCGCCTCGCGAGATTCGAACCCAGTACCTACCAGTCTATTAGATGACTATTTAAGGATTTAAATGGTCTACATTGAAAACCTCAATCAATTTTTGTAAACTGGGCTAAGATTATCCAATCTAGCTATCAATGAAATACATTTGACTATGTAAAGTGATTGAACACTATCCTTTACAGGTTTTCACTAAAATATCATGAATTAATCCCAACGGTTTTCACTACTCAACACAAGTTTACTATGTTAGTTCTGTCTTATAATAGCATATTCTTAAAGGAATCGAAATGAAAAAGGTAGTCATCAGATTCTGAGTTAAAGGGAATTGTACTCGATGTGGAACGTGAAACTCAAAATTTCAGTAGCGCATAGGATCGTGGATGGATACAGATTTGTATGAAGTCCATTGGTTTCAAACACTTTTCTTCCAGCTCATTTCATTTCAGAATAATAAATGAACTAACCTCAAATATTTTAGACAGAGTTGGATGTTGGTTTGTAGTGAAAGCCAGAACTCATCATTAGAATATACCTGTATCTGTGTTGGTGTTCACATCTCGACTTGAACTAGACAACTTTTTTATTTAAACTCTCAACGCATTATCTACTAAAGTATTGAGTTCAGAAAGTCACTGGCTAATGTAACGGGTAAGAATTTTAGTTTATTTAAAAGGGTTATTATAACCTCCCCTTTGTTAAACAAATATACTGAATTCAAATCCAGGTTTGATCATCAACACTACGGTATCGGTATACACAACGGATGACCTTCAAAAAGAGTGAAACCCATGGGATATGCCCCACTCTAAGCCACTATCCAACTTTGTTTAAAATGCTTATGACTTAATGATGATATCGAGGCAATTCGAACACGATCCGCGTATGCCAAAACAAACTAGTTAATTGGAGTCCTTAACATCAACAATGGAAAATTTCAAACAATCTTCGTAAATCAATTAACATCAAACATTTTGCTTGGAATCCTGAAGGAAAACAAAAAATGAGGAAGGCCAAATAACATACTGTGGTGGTCGATATTCGATATTATCCCTAAACTTAGTATATTGTTCGTCCTGATAACCGTTACTCGATAATGTCCTAACGGTGTATAAATCAGAAGGCGAATACGAAGTGCTGATTGCGTTTATTATTGAACCACACACAGATATCCAAAATTACAGGCATGTTAAACAAGCATGAAAGAGTGGTGCCATAAAGCAGGTGACTGAGCGAGAGATCGATTGAACGAGTACAGTGTAGTGCACTGAACATGACTAAGATATACATATATATACAAATGGAGATGCATGAATCATCGAATCAATTAAGTGGTTAATAGTAAGGCTAGAAGAATGAATACATGCTTAGGCAGTAAGCAATGATCAAGCGTACATAATAAAGGTACGATAGTATAGATA
>NC_031501.1:1549294-1562633 GCF_000237925.1 Schistosoma mansoni | reverse complement strand
TTAGTTTAGGGATAATATCGAATATCGACCACCACAGTATGTTATTTGGCCTTCCTCATTTTTTGTTTTCCTTCAGGATTCCAAGCAAAATGTTTGATGTTAATTGATTTACGAAGATTGTTTGAAATTTTCCATTGTTGATGTTAAGGACTCCAATTAACTAGTTTGTTTTGGCATACGCGGATCGTGTTCGAATTGCCTCGATATCATCATTAAGTCATAAGCATTTTAAACAAAGTTGGATAGTGGCTTAGAGTGGGGCGTATCCCATGGGTTTCACTCTTTTTGAAGGTCATCCGTTGTGTATACCGATACCGTAGTGTTGATGATCAAACCTGGATTTGAATTCAGTATATTTGTTTAACAAAGGGGAGGTTTTCCATGGTGGTCTAGCTTCAATTGACTCATGATTTCAATTAGAAATCGTTTACTTTTTTGAAACGATTGTAAAGTGGATTAATGTTTGAAGTATTTGACTTTCAAATTGATGATTTTCTAACTTGAAATTTATTAACCCAAATATCTCAGTGATAATGTCACTCACTGAATATGAAACTGGATGACGTAAGTTCAAATCTGACAGGAAGTATTAATTCCTTTAAGATTACAAGTTTAACAAATGGAGGTTAATCAGTAGTCTAAGACAAAGATTTCATGTCAAATACCTACGATCACTTTACAGTAATACTAATCCTCAGAGAAAATATATTTTTTATGATTCCAAGTTCTGTAGTTGAAGTCGTGAGTCAATTAAAGCTAGACCAACATGGAAAACCTGAAAGTACTGGACAGAGGTTTCGTCCTATTGTGGGACTCCTCAACAGTGAACATTCACGACCCCGCCTCGCTACATTCTAACCCAGGACCTATCAGTTTCACGCCAGAGCGCTCAACCGATAGACCACTGAGCCGGCGTCCAATGATGTTAATGTCTAACTTCAACCAATCCACGAGATTGAGCAACCATTGACCAATATCTTCAGTGAGTTGATATTTTCCAACAGACGTGGTTCGAACTCCACCAGATTTTCCATGGTGGTCTAGATTCAATTGACTCATGAATTTAACTATAATATTATTAAAATCTCCAAAAAACCCCCTTCTGATAATCTAAATCCATTGAAAAATCTTCAAATTCTAACTCTGTTTTAATTTTGAATTGACTTCAACATTATTTGAAAAGACAAATCAAAGGGATTAATCAGCAAACACAAACTGTCGGTATATCAGTTTGCATGATGAATGACTAGTTAATTATCAGTATAGGGCTATGGAGATTATTGAGTTTTGATTGAGATCATGAATTAATCAATGTTAGACTATTATTGAAAACATGTAAACATCGGACGATCATTTCGTTCTAGTATTGAACTGCTCAGTAGTACACATCCATGATCCCATAGCAAAGGGACTCGGAGTCAGGATATTCGGTCTCAGGAGTGAACTCTTAACCTCTAGACCACTAAGCCGGCGGCATCCAACGGGGTGAATGTCTAACTTCAAGCAATCTACAATATTGCGCAATTACCTGCCTCCACAATCAGTAGTTGTGTATAGAAGTCATTTTTCCCTAAAAGTTTGTCCAAAGAGGCAATACGGTTTCATAACATAAACTATTTTTGATAACGAAATGAATCCATAGGGCCATTAGATAAAAACCAGGAAATACTTCAGCGGTGTAAATGAATTTTTCGCGTTTCGAAGATACTGCTTACTACAACTATTTATTGGGTGGCTAGAAATAGCTGACAAAATACCCCGGACCTAGATTTCGTCCTATCCAATACTCGTCGGTGAGTTGAACCTATAATCTTTTGGGAAATCATACTTCCTGAAGCATACGAAATTATGTCACTCAAGTTCACTGTTTAAAACGTTATCACTTAGCTGTTTGAATAGCTCTAGTGTAAAATTCAACATAGCTACACTTATCGTTTTGATAAAGTGATTACGTAAGTTAATGTTGATTACACAAAAAAATGATGTATATAAGAACCTAAACTAAATAACATTTTTAACATCTGGTATGTATAAGCAACCTACAACCTATGCTCAGGATTTTGCGTCTACAACCTCCAACCAATCAACATCTTAACATAAGGTATGCAATGTCAAGTTACTTATGCTATTATCCGAACACAGAATAAGCAAATGGTAACTTCTAGGACGTATATATATACCATTATTATACATATAAATTCTTATTGTATAACTGTTATATATACGCTTTTGGAGCTGAAGTTACCGCGGCTGCTGACACCAGACTTGCCCTCCAATCGGTCTTCGTTAAAGGATTTAAATTGTACTCATTCGAATTACGGAGCTTCAGTTGAGTCCCGTATACGTATTTTTTATCACTACCTCCCCGTGCTGGGAGTGGGTAAATTTCGCGCCTGCTGCCGTTCTCGGATATGTTCATCATTTCTTAGGCTCCCTATTCGGTAGCTAGATTATGTATATTCATATTTCTTTTATTATAGGCTCCCGCTTGACTTACTGACTACTGTCACACAATTCACTATTCTTAAGTTATTCCAAATTTATTAGTTACAACATCTCACAATCACAGTCACTTTTTGGCTTGATCTTGTTTAATTGTTATTTCCTATTTTAATGTATGGTGTGGTTTGATATGCATGTATATAAACTGTGTATGCCTGAAATACATAATTCATACGATGATGGCTGATATTGGTGTTCTGAACTGAACCGGCTGGGTTAGGCGAGAAGCTGCTATTTCAGTGGACCAGTAAGAATCTAGAGTTAAATCTAGGCTGCTCAAACTGGTTTGGTACAGTGCCAATGTCATACATGGTTGGTGTTTCTAATCGGTGATTTAGTCACGTGATATATTAGCAGGTCCATAGGACATAACAACTTACACTAGTGGTCATTTTACAATTTGACCTATAGTAATCAATGAGCTCCAGGAAGCACTAGACAACACATGACATTTGTCGGTCTTTACTACTCAATAATCAATCAAGATCATGGATCGATTGGTGTTAGACATTATCATCGTTGGATGCCGCCGGCTTAGTGGTCCAGAGGTTAATAGTTCTCTCCCAAAAAGCAAATATCCTGACTCTAAGTCCCTTTAGTTCAGGATCGTGGATGCGCACTTCTAAGCAGTTCAATATTAGAACGAAATGGTCTTCCATTGTTTCCATGTTTATAATCAGAATTTTCATAGTTAAAACCATGAGTCAATTGAAGATAGACCACCATGGAAAACCTGCAACCACTGAACGTCCGTTTCGTCCTATTGTGGGACACCTCAGCAGTGCGCATTCACGACCCCGCACTCGCGAGCGGGATTCGAACCCAGGACCTACCAGTCTCGCTCCAGAGCACTTAACCGATAGACCACTGAGCTGACCGGCATCCAACGGTGTTAATGTCTAACTTCAACCAATCCACGATGTTTGAGCAACTGTTCACCGTTCCATGTTTTCAATAATAGTCTAACATTGATCAATTCATGATCTTAATCAATACTCAACACTCTCCAATGTTCTATACTATCCAATATACAAAGAAAGAAATTATTTATATCTAGTTAATGATTAATTATACTTACCGTAATTGCCATTTACCAGTATCTAAACTTCTTTTCCATAAATTACCAGATAATTTAGCTAAACCATTTTCACGAGCTTTATTTACTAAATAATATAATTGATGCTCATTTGCACGTATAGATTTTTGCATTTTTATTATAATAACAGCAATACTATTGAATTTAATTGAATTGAAATAAGTAGTATATTAATGATGATGATGATAATAATTAACACTACAATAGATTAGCCTAATTTGCTCTCTTCAATTATCCACAATCGATCTATCCTTCTAATGAATTTTCGTTGTTGTGACGGTTGAAATCTGTAAAATAAAAAAAGTATGAAATGAAATAAATAAAGTGAAATATATAGACAACATTGACAGTGATGGATAGAACAGTAGTATTAGTAGTATGGTGTGGTCTACTTATATCCATATAAGTAGTATAGGGTGAAGGTCAGATATAGAATGTATTTTGGAAAAAGATCAATAAGGAAAGAACAGGAATGAAGCGCAATCGGCATGAAAATGCATGAAAAATATTGACAGTGATGAATACAAATTAGTATTCGTATTAGTATTAGTAGTAGGAGTAGTGGGATGTGGTCTACTTAAATCCACATAATAATGCCGTGAGAAAACAGTAAGTAGGACTTCATTGGTAGTGGCTGTATACGCGTGGTCATGTAAGAGACGTACCAGGGGATTTAGGGGTATATGATCGATAGTTAAAATAACAACTTTAGGAAAAATTATAATTTATTTGTGTGCAGTTGGATAGTGGTTATTGGTAGAATCCAGAAGATTGTTTTGTTCTAAATGACCTTCAGTAGCGAGGGATGAATCTAAATCCCAGTGTTGGTGTGAATACATAGGTTCATACCCAGTACTTTTTGCTGGGCTGTGGGCTACTTATATCCACATAAGTAGTATATGGTGATGGTCAGACATAGAATGTATTTTGGCAGAAGACCGATAAGGAAAGAACAGAAATGAAGCACAATAGGTATGAAAATGCATGAACAATGAAATCAGAAAAGACGGATTGATATTTGCAGAAGGAATAGTTAAGATTGAGATAATTGATTGATAGTTTGCAAAGTAACTGTTTATTGTATGGTTATCACAATTTAGTGAGATGGTCTGTAATTCGCGCTTAAATACATTCGATTGTCCCCACTTGTCTTCTTGTTCACTGCAGTAGTAGTGGGATTTCTATCTTTTCAACAAATCGCTATCCACATCATAAGTATCCATTTCAAATTGATGATTAAAAAGATTACTTAAGTTTTTAAAAATGCCTTTTTCTTTAGACTGAATAGAAATAAACAGTTTTATGGTTAACATCCTGATTCAATGTTAGTTACACAACCACCGGAAACTAAGAATCACTAAAGAGCTGTTCTGTATTAGATTTCTCGGCAGTACACATCCACGATCCCCAAAGTGGATTAAGCCCAGAACATTCGTCACTGCGACATCAAATTATTCCTACAATTCATATGAGAAGCTGTGACTAGTGGAGTTCAAATAAGTCAAGTATTAAACAGTTTCCCATCAATGACATTGAAAAATGATTGTACAGTACAATAAATTAATTGAAGTTAAACATATACACCGGTGGATGCTAGTTCGGTGGTGCTTTATGTTAAGAGCTTGTGCATGAAAACTGAAGGTCCTGGACGTGACCATTAGTTAAGGCACGGATATTTACTTATAAGGAGTCCCATACTAAAACAAAATATATGTTTAACTTTTTCAGGTTTTAAATGGTTGGTAAATAATACCAATCAATAACGTAAACTATGAAATTCAACATTTTTAACGAACTGTCTACAGTAGAAATAAAGGGTTATTTTTAATTATTAATATGGGGTTGTGAAGATTGTTGAGTTTTGATTGAGATTATGGAAGGGTCAATGTTAGATCACCATTGGAAGCCTGTAAGTAGTAGACGACCATTTCGTCCTAGTATGAGACATTTCAGCAGTGAGCACCCACTATCCCGCACACGATATTTGAACCCAGGATCTTCTTTCTCGAGCGCGAACTCTTAACCTCTAGACCACCGAACCGGTATCCAAAAGTATCAATCTTTGACTTCAACCAATCCGCGCGGGAGACTGAGGGTCCTTCATCCGTGTCCCACGTGGATGCGCACTGTTGAGGAGTCACATACTAGGACGAAACGGCCGTTCAGTTATTTTTAAGTTCTGTTTACTCTATATTGTTCAACTATACAAATAAAAAAACAATTTATGTATGAAATGATGATATGAATTAAGTAAGAAACAGTAAGACGCAATATAAATAAAATGATGGCCATCATTACAATTTAATTAGATGACTGATTTATTGACTTTGAGATTGATCAATTTAGAAAAGGCAATAAGGTCTAATATAACTGAACTGAGATTTTTAATTCATTATGTTTATTATTCTATCGTATGATAACATCTGAGTCTGACAGTTGATTTATTGATAGATTATTGATAATACAACAAACTATTAAGAATAGTCTAAGGGTTAAGTGTTCATATCGAAGGCTCTCATCAACTGCTTACGATTGTATTCATACTAAGGTATGGTTTAAAAATAGGTACTAAAAATTGATGATTGAGAACTTGAAATGACAAAGATTACCTAACTATCTATCTATCTATCTACCTACCTACTTATGTGTATATTTATCTATCTACCTAACTATCTATCTATCTATCTATCTATGTATCTATCTACCTACCTACTTATGTATCTATCTATCTACCTAACTATCTATCTATGTATCTATCTACCATCCTACCTATGTATCTATCTATCTATCTATCTATCTATCTACCTATCTATCTATCTATCTATCTATCTATCTACCTATCTATGTATCTATTTATCTACCTATCTATCTACTTATCTTTTCAAACAAATCTTTATTCATAAAAGTATATCATTATGATAACAATCAAAAGTGTTAACAACACAATTTTTAAATCTTATTTACCATTTAATTTTCATTCATAGATTTTAATCATCTATTTGTTATAATAGTTTACATGTAAACTTCAAACAAAAATCTAGCGGATACAATGTTGCTTTGTTCTTCTTCTTCTTCTTTTATGTAACACATACACATAATACAATGAAATTGTACAAACTTAAAAAAAACATTCTAACATTAGATATAATTCACTGATAAGATATACATATATATCTGTATCCTTTTTATGAATGTTATTCAATTTCATGTTTTTTTTCGATCGATATAATCTCTATTTGAAAATTTTTCCTAGTATTTTATTTCCTAGGTGACTGAGGGGGGGGGTTGGTAATGGTGGTGGTGGTGGTGATGGATGTATAGTTGCTAGGTCTTTTAATTCATTTTATTTTGAATAATTATTTTTAATTAAGTATAAATATTCAACATCATGAAATGTATTACATAATATGTTTAGTTAGATAGTAACTAAGTCAAATTGTTAAGAAAAACTGTGTAAAATCTGTATTTTATATTATTGTTAGTTGGAAATTATTGAGTAACAGAAGGTATTAGACAGTACTCATGGTTTCATGTCCATATGAGGTCTTACTATCAGTTCAATATATTTAAACTAGTAAGTTGGATGGAATCTGACAGTTTATAATCTCAAAACGATAATTTATAGGTGAAAAAATGAAATGAAATGTAGAAATTCTTGGATTTCGGCACGAAATTCATTCATTCGTACGCCTAGATAGCATATAGGATGATAGTTGATGTTAGCTCATGATGAAAACACCAGGTCTAGTTCTTAACTCTAACGTATGGATCTTAATCCTAATCCTAATTAGTTACATAAATTTACAACCCTACTTTGACTTCAGTAAGTGATTAAATTTTCTCAAGGCCGCTTGAGTATCACTCAAAGGTCCTCAATAAGTTATGGTCTCAGAGATTCATTCAATTAGTGGTGTTGTCATCGTCGGATGAAGTCAGTAACATTTGTCTAACTCTCCTAGTAACTGAACTGAATCGGCTACGATTTATCATATGAAGGTTGGGAATTATTTGCAACGGTAATCACTAGTGAACTCATTTATATCATTGAATGGTCATCTTTCTGTATAGCAAAGTAACTGAGTTGGACTATTGGACTTTTTCTTACCGCCACGATCATTAATACACCAAACTATATTATATAAAATCATATGCGTTCACTCTTGAAAGATCTTAAACGAGAATGATGCTCGATTTTAAATGGTCTCTCAGTTGGTTTTAGGTTGTAACGCCAACTAAATCTAGGTTTCATTTTTTTCATCGCTGACTAACATTATTTACGAAAACAGTGAAAACTAGGCAGCACTAGACAATCGTGACGGCGCAGCATGAGACCATTTAGAAGCGGACATACCTCATCTCATAAGGGATCGAATCCAAAATCTTAGGGTTATACCATGATCACCTGACCCTTAGATCATTGAGTTAGCAACCAATGGTATGTATATCTTAGTTCAATCAATTTACGATATTACAAGACCATCTTTTATTCCTTTTGGCACGTAACTGGCTTACTTCGATACAGCTTAACTCTTCTTATCATAGATTCTCAGTGGGCCTTCATGAATTTTCTCTCAAGATTAGTTAATATTGAGGAAGTAATGACCACAACTGCAGTGCAAGGGATTCTTTGAGGTAGTCAAACTTCATAAACTAACTTTATTTAGGCTCTAGTATTCAATGATTGTCTAACTAAGATCAGTCAATTATGTCAACAGTTTAATTCTTTTAAATCGAACAAATCTCATCCAAATTCTCTATCTCAGTACATTTATTTTGTTTAATATACTTTAGTGGCCCTGGAATATCTGACTTCAATTTGATCGGGTGATTATCGTTATCGACTTATACATTCTATCAATCCTCGTATAGAACCATCGACTTAAATCGCATTAGTGAATAACGGAATTAAATAATTCAAATAGAAGAATGGATTTCGAATACTTGTATTTCATACAATCATTGATCAAGACTGACGATCAAAGAAACGAAGTGAAACGAAAAGATGAGCAGTGGAGTAGGTGAGCGAGCCAACTCGATTTAACCAAGTGTGAATCGATATTTATAGTCAGACAAAAATAAGTTACAGATATGTGATGAGTAAGGTAAGAAATGCAAACATATATGCTTACATAAAAACAGTCAAGGTTGATAAGCTTGAGTAGAGTGAATAGGTAGATCGATTTACTCATCAGTGACTGACGTATAGAGGAAATTCCAGGAGTTCAATGGCACCGGGTTTGAGGTAGGTACCCATCAAAGACGATGGAGGATGATTGTGCAATATCACAAATTCATTATAGTCGGACATGTAAATCAGTGGTATCAAAGTCATATTTCTCGAAATGATCATCAAGATCTTGGGATTGTTCTCTGAAGAAAGCATCAGTCCCACCAAGATTGTGGATACATCATGCTGAATATTGATAACTACGACGAAATCTATGTCCAGGGTTTCCAGTTGATTACCTCCTAGGTTTCAACATAGAGCAAGCAATATGGAGTCACTTAGACTAGTGGACACATCATAACTTGATCCATAGAATTTGATCAACAGCAATGATCTAAACTAACGTGATGTTGTCCACCACTCACTGATAAATTAATGCACGAATATCCAATTGATATAAATTCTTATCGTATTTAGGATCAATAATCTCCAGTTGATATGAATATATATTCTTTGTGTATGTGTACAGTTTCATGATATTTCTTGAAATATGATGCATTCCATAACTTTATACAGTCATAGTGTGATGCATGCTACTTATGCTGACATATATAAGTAGTATGAATCAGCAATTGGAATGCCTGCTAAAAGAAGATTGAATTGAAGAGAACGGGAAAGGAAAAAGAATCGGAAGAACCATGAATCATGTAAAAGACACCTAAAGGAAGACGGGCAAATAATGTATTTAATGTATAGTTTTCATATAATAGGAAGGGATTAGATTTCTTCACCTGAGTTTTCATTCATTAAAGTGGAATTCAATGTTTAATCATTTTTCTTTCATTCAAACTTTTATTAATGGATAAATATTACGGACATCTGAACACACAACCTTTATTGTCTCACTCTGTTGCGGTAAAAAAAATGCCATTGTATCACATCAGTATATAGAGATGTATATGTCTAAGTGTATAGCTGATTATTTCATACACTGCCTTGTGGATCAGATCTTAAGATCAAAGGCTCCCGATGTGGCCCTCTATAAAAAAACCACGTATTTCGGTCTGGGCACCCGGACAGTATCAGAGCCCTCACACAAATAAAATGAGATTTCTATGGCGTATATGTAACTGGTGCTCCTTTGTATCAATAATTCTGTGTTCATATAGATAAACAATCAAATAATTAAGTGTTTCTAACAGCTTTATCAGTTATGTTTGAAATATAGTTGTTAGTATGATAAGGAAGGTATATTTTGTTCCATATGAGACTCATAAACTAGATGTAACTATATCCCAGTTTTGTTGTTTACAATGAAACTCAAACCTAGTTTTAAAAAAAAGACTGATCAACTGGTCTTTAATGTTAATAATGGTAAAAAAGACATCTGTACATGAAACTGACTAGTCAGTCAGAATATGTACGGAATTACTTACATAGTCTACCACACACTCTCATTCACTCACTAACTAACTCTTACATGAAATCGTGAGAGAATAGATGATCAACAGATGTTATCACTATATCAGGGGGTCAATGAGAAAGAATTATTATTTTGATCATTAGAATTCATTTTTTTCTTCATTTTGTGGGAGAAACAATAATAATAATAACTGTTACCGGTGAGGATTCAGGTGATGAAAAACATCCATTCACTTCAGATTTATATGTTATTAGTATAGGAGGGTTTCTGGAGATGGCTGAATTTTTACAGATTATGTTACGAACTAACGTTAGTTAAACAACAGCTGAAAACAAAAAGGTACTGGAAAGTTGTGTCATCCTTGTAAACAACTCCTCAACAATCTCCACAATCCTTATAGTACTAGCAAAAGTCACGTGTTCACTATTGACTAACTTCTAGAAGTAATTTCTAGAGTTCTAATAATAAGTTGTATTAAGTGAGGTTCAGTCATTTCGCGTATGAGGCGATCATTCACCGCAGGCAATCCCAAATACTCGCGTAATATTGTGAGTTGATTAAAGTTAGACACATAAATCATTCAATAGCTTAGAGGTTAAGCGCTCACGTGCGATACCGAAGGTCTCACGTTCATTCCCGAGTTGGGTTGTGTATGTGCACTTCTAAAGAGTCTTATAGTAAAATGAAACAAATATCCAACACTTCCTGGTTTTCAGTGGTTTATATAAAGACATTTGTGTAATTCGGAGATCGTTCAAAGTCAACGTTATATTTTAAATTGACTGAAGTGATAATTTTATATAGTTGGGATCATGAGTCAATCTAAGCTAGACCACCATGGAAATCCTGGAAGCACTGGAGGACCGTTTTGTCCTATTGTGGGACTCTTCATCAGTGCACATCCACGATCCCGCCTTGAGAGATTCGAACCCAGGATCTATCAGTCTCGCGCGCGAGCGCTTACCCCACAATAGGACGAAACGGCCGTCCAGTGGTTCCATATTTTCCATGGTGACTCATTTATTTAAAATTACTAAAAATCTCCACAAAAACCCCTTCTGAAGTGACAATTTTTCATTATTTCTGTTAATGGTTGTTTCACTCTGAACATATCTGAACATGAACAATCAAGATCACTGGCTCGATATTAGAGATCTTTTTTTAAGTTCATGTTTATACACTTAGCTTTACTCTCATTAAAATAAATTCGTCAGGATTCGGATCTATAACCTATTCTTTGAAAGTTTTAATGCTTCAATACATGAAACCACTATTAAACGCACAATTAATCAATATTAGGATTTTCACAGTTGATTTCACAAATTAATCTTAGCCAAACTATCACTGAAGATCTAGAAGCACTGGATGACCATTTTATCCTAGTATAAGGCTCCTGACCAGTGTTCATCTATGATCCCACACTCTGACCTCGATTACAGTCTCCACAAATCCCTATACTGATAGTATTATTGATTGACAATTTTTATTAAATATTTTACAAAAGTTTTATAATGATTTTCATCATTCTTTTGAATGTTAAACAAGCACCAAACACTTCACTTCTATCCAAAGTTTGTGCTGATGATGATGTCATTCAGAAAAACAATGAAAGCTCCACGACTAAACCATCAAGTTCAGAGAACAAAACTCCATCAAAAAGCCTTACTTTCTCTCACATTGTCTTTTGTTTAAACTAAATTTACATTAAATAGTACAATCAGGACTCAGTGACCGAGTAGATAACGCGATGGCGTTTGAAGCGAAAGGTATTGGGTTTGAGTCCCGGTGTGAACATCAACTCTGAGATCCAAGTATATCCATATGACGAGTCCCAAATAGGAAGAAACGCGCGTCAAACTGGATTCCACTGCTAGCCACTATCCATCTTTGCCTAATAGTACAATAGTACAATCAGTTCATTAATTTTTAATATTGCAGAGTTATGTATAAACTGACTTGGTTGTATATAAACTAGACAAAGTAAAACGAAATGTTTGTACCTTTTTGTATAAACATATACGTGTGTGTGTGCGTGTGTGCAAGTACATGTATCTTAGTGACGAAGTTGATTAATGTTGTTTTTTTAATTATTAATATCCATGTTAGATTTACTACCAGAAGCCGACACCATTATCATCATCATCATCATTGTTATATCCCATAGTAATAATGTTTAACGTCTGTTCATTCTGTATTAAAACATTCCTTGATTAGTGTTTTGATTTAATCATTATGACGTAACTAAATTATTACCACTATTACTACTACTGTAGTAATAGTATCCAGGTCATATGGATAGTAATTATTATCATGTGTCTAGTAAAATAACTACACCTGAATGGTTGAACGAAACAGAAATAGGGGAGAAGAATATATAGACTGTCACACACACATATATACACACACTTACGCCTGTATACACTTATATACTTATATAGGCTGAGAACAAAAGGGAATCAATGTAGAAGATTAACGTTTTATTGATGTTGTTTTGTTTTATCATAATGAATAAGGAATACTACTGAAATTGTTCCATTATAAGTAATATATATTCTTAATAATTAATCAAGATTTAGTGTATTTTGAAATGAAAAAATGACTGTTGCATTATGTAACATAAAAAGATAGACAAAAATTATGGATTGAATTTTTCTCATATGAGAAGAGGCTTTTGTGGAGATTTCAGTAATTTTATATAGTTGAAATCATGAGTCCATTGAAGCTAGACCAACATGGAAAACCTCGAAGCACTGAACAACCGTTTTGTCCTATTGTGGGACTCTTCAACAATGCGCATCCACGATCCCAACTCGTGAGATTCGAACACAGGATCTATCAGTTTCAGTCCTGGGTTTGAATCTTGCGAGGACGGATCGTGGATGTGCACTGTTGAGGAGTCCCACAATAGGACGAAACGGCCACCCAATGCTTCCAGGTTTTCTATGGTGATCTAGCTTCAATTGACTCATGATCTCAACTATTGAAATTACTAAAATACCCACAAAACCTCCTTCTGATAATTATGTAATCGACAAATATATGGGTAAATAATTTTTTGGGTTAGCCTTTTAATAAATCATTTTAAGCAAAGATGGATAGTGGCTAGTAGTGGAATCCAGGGCGTGCGTTTCATACATCCAGCTGACGAGTC
>NC_031501.1:1519801-1549094 GCF_000237925.1 Schistosoma mansoni | reverse complement strand
ATATGCTAACCATGTGCGTCCCATCACGAGTAAGGCTAGAGTACAGGGTATCGATATAGAAGTTATATTAGACACCGGAGTGTCAGTATCCGTAATTAAGAGTGAGTATCTAGGAAGGGTTAATGGCAAAGTGCAGCAGACGCGATACCCATCCACATTACTCACAGATAGCGGAGACCCAGAGAAAGCGAACTAATAAGGTATGGTTGGACCTAACGATAGATAGACATCCGTTCCGTCATGGGTCTCTAGTTCGTCAGACTTAGACCTGGGATATGATACTCGGAGTCGACTTCATGTTAGAACACAAAGCTAGCAT
Organism: Schistosoma mansoni; assembly: GCF_000237925.1. NCBI lineage: Eukaryota > Metazoa > Platyhelminthes > Trematoda > Strigeidida > Schistosomatidae > Schistosoma > Schistosoma mansoni. Next base: position 1,548,775 of record NC_031501.1, on the reverse strand, counting down.
ATTTATGGACAGCTAGGAAGATAAATTTGGAGAGATCTAAAATACGCTTGCACCATAGTAACACGCCATATAAAGCTGAGTCATAAGCGGGAATCTCAGACCTGGTGCGACAAGTAAACGACAACCGAACACTAAAAGAGAAAGATCGACATGCAACGATTGCCGTGCTTCAACAGTTTAGTTCGGTATTCGAAGAGAGTATTTCCGGCAATCGCACGAGTACGGTGCAACACACCATTTGCACGGGGGACCACAGACCACTTAGGCAACCGCCTCGTAGAGTGCCAGTACACTATCAACCACAACTGGATACGATGATAAAGGATATGCTTGACAAGAATATTATAGTACCGTCATCATCCCCCTGGGCATCACCTGCTTATAATGCTTGTGAATTAAGGCTCTATCGAGGTGATATGCACAGTATGCAGATATGGACAATAACAGACTGATCAATTGCAGTCCTAAACATCAATGCGAAGATTCAAAGAAACAATACCAAGTGATTTTTAATAAATCATTTGAATTTTATTTTCGGTTAGAAATCTGAAATAACATTGTATATATTGTTCATCAGTAAACTTATTATTCAAAGGTAAAGACTGTAAGTGAAAAGAGTAAAGATTATCAAATTACGAATAGATGGTTAGATTGTAGTAATTTTAATAGTTGAATTCATGAGTCGAATAAAGCTAGATCACCATTGAAAACTTGGAATCACTAGATAGTCGTTTCATCCTAGTATAAGACTCCTCAGCAGTGCGCATCCACGATCCCATGAGCGAACACTTACCCTCTAAACCACTCATCCGGCATCCAACGGTGTGAAATTATTATTTAAAGAGTCAATCAAACTCTCTTTATACTTTAGCCTTACCATAATAGCCTTTTTCAAATCTTATTAAATTAAATAGAAAAACAATATAATTCAAAGTATGTTTCTTATGATGAAGAAATACCTCGACATAAGTTCACTCTAGAACTAAACACTATCTCTCTATCCATCAATTAATTAATTAAGTCAATTATCGTGCTTTTCACTTACTATCTCGCCGAATGTACCATAAACTTAATGATTTGGATAGATTAAAACTAATATGGTTATATGGTTCATTCACTAGATTCAATATCCAAGTTATAAAGAGATATAAAACTAAGAAGACATACTTTTAACCAAAAAGTCTAATTCAGTAAGTTCACAAAAATCAACATATGATTTAATTTTTTTATCGAACTGATGAATCGATCAATGTTAGACTACCATTGAAAACCTGGAAGCAGTGGCGGACCGTTTCATCCTAGTATAGAACTCCTCAACAGTACGTATCCACGATACCTCACGTGTGACTTAAACTCAGAGCCTTCCTTTTTGGCGCACGAATGCTTAACCGTTGGATATCAGCTCAGTGGTCTAGAAGTTAAGAGTTCGAGGGCGAAGCCGAAGATCCTGGGTTCGAGTACCTCATGTGAGATCGTGAGTGCGCACTGTTGAGGAGTCCAACATTAGGACGAAATGGTGGTCTAGTGTTTCCATGTTTTCAATAGTAGTCTAACATTGATTGATTCATGATCTCAATAAGTACGATTGATGTGTAGAGTTACTGTGCTATATCAATCAATCAAACAGTGCTAAATCATAGATTGACAACAGTTAAGGTACCATTGAAACTGAACAACTACTTCATCTTGATATGCAACATCTCAGTAGTATATAACAACTAATTATTAAACAAATCAGGAATCGAACATAAGACCTATAGATTTCTTAATGAATATTGTGTAAGCTAAAATTGAGTATATTAATCTGAACATTAAAGTATAATACTACTTGAAAGTGGCCCAAAACCATTTCATGTCATTTTATTTTATTCAGAGAATATATTCTATTGGACATTGATTTAATGATTTTTTTTGTATCATGATCATCATGAGATCTGGAAGTTATCAATCTCACTAAGATTGAGAACGAAATTGCAAACTAATCTAACCAGAATAGGCTATTTCACATTTTCACGACTAAGAATGACTCGAATTCGGGAATCATTAAAATTTAGGAATCACTGAAAGTTAGGGAAATGCAGTTCATTTTGTATCGATTAAGTGTTTGTTTGTGTGTGTGTGTGTGTGTGTTAAGTATCTATAGCTCATTGGTCTTGATCTTGCGTGTGTGTAAATGTGCGTAAGAATTGTGGCTTTGCAGTATTCCTCTGAATTTTTAAAATATACCCACAAAATCTGGTCAATAGTTCTTAATGTTCAATGGTATTTTTCTAGATAATAGTCATTTGCTCTCAAGTAATTAATTTTGAAATTATTCTTGGAGATCAAATAAGAACCTGTGACCAGTAGTGTTCAGCTCAATATTACAAGCTGATTGAACTTAGGAATGTAAACTATTTAGTGCTAAGTTAGTAGCTTGAATATTAAGCTCATCCAACCGAGAATTTGAAGTGTTGTATTCGATTCATAATGACGTCACGGATACAAACTTCTGAGGACAAGATCCTATACTACGACAAATCAGCTTTTCAATGTTTTATATAGTTGAAATCATGAGTCAGTTGAAGCTAGACCACCATGGAAAATCTGGAAGCACTGGACGACCGTTTCGTCCCAGTATGGAACTCCTCAACAGTACGCATCCACGATCCTGCCTCGTGAGATTCTAAGCCAAGACCTATCAGCTTCGCAAACGAGCGTTTAACCACTAGGACTACTGAGTCGGTGTTAATGTCTAACTTCAACCGATCCACGCAATTGAGCAACCATTAACCATTGTCTTCAGTGAGTTACTATCTCCAAACAGACCTAGTTGAACTCCATTGGTCATTGCTTCTCACTAGAACTCCAGAAAGTACCTCATGGAGCCAGTCACTAGTGAGCGTATGGTCATTATCGGAAGAGGGTTTTGTGGAGATTTTAGTACTTTTATATAGTTGAAATCATGAGTCAATTGAAGCTAGACCACCATGGAAAACCTATATTTTCTATATTTTCAGGGATTATCTATTCATATTATAAACTTTAAAATTACTATTATTTTCAATGGTTGAGATCATGAGTTAATTGAAGATAGATCACCATGGAAAATCTGGAAGCACTGAACGACCGTTTCGTCCTAGTATGGAACACCTCAACTATGCACATCCACGATCCGGCCTCAAGAGATTCGAACCCAGGACCTATCAGTCTCATGGAGGTGCACTGCTGAAGAGTCCCACAATAAGACAAAACGGTCGTTCAGTGCTTCCAGGTTTTCCATGATGATCTAGCTTCAACCAACTCATGAGTTCAACTATATAAAACATTACTATCATATCCACAAAACCCCCCTTCTGATACTATTATTATTTCTTTATTCTTACAACTTTACTCATTACTTTTAATTATAGTATTTAGATTTACAAAATGAAAAAAAGAAGTAAAAAGCGAACAAAATAGAAACACCCCCTAAAATCAACTAGTTGCTTGGAAATTTTTTTCATGTTTTACAGTTTCTTTCATTCATTCACCCATTCATTCATTCACTCATCCATTCATTCATTAATTTACTGTCATAACATATAACCATGATATAATGGATGATGTAAAGAAAAAAGAAAAAGAAAAACAGTGTAGAAAAAAATTTTTAAAAAAAACGGGACAAAATTTATAAAAAATTATTTCATTCTTGGATGAAAAAAGGATTCTCATACAGGAAACGATGGTATGATATTATAATTGTTGATAAATAAAGAGTATCCTATACAGTCATACCTACCTACCTACCTACATACCTACCTACCTACATACATACATATATTGTACACATATTTGTATACATTGATTTCCCCATGTTAACGAATTGAATGACTTGAATTACAAATATAAATCCTTAAATACTGGACTCTGTAGTGTGAAGTCAACATAATTACTGTAAGGTCTCATGATTCTATTTTGGATTGATGATAGTGTTGACAATTCATACCGTTGGGGAATTCTGTGATCAGTGATCAGCTAGTCAATAGTAATACTATTGTATGGAACGTATTCCTACAACTGAAGAACATATATAGAACTCAAAACAACTATTTGTCGATCAATATCAAAATCACAATATTCAATACGAACATCAAAACAGCTAGTTCTGTTGTATGGAGCTGAAATGTGGAGAACTAATACAACCATCGTCAAGAAAGTACAAGTATTTATAAATAGTTGTTTACGCAAAATACTCAACATTCACTGGACGGATATAATAAACAACAGCCTTCTGCGAGAGAGGACAAAATCAGCTTCCAGCTGAAGAGGAGATGAGGAAAAGACATTGGGAGTGGATAAGACATACATTAAGGAAATCACCACAATGCATCACGAGACAAGCCCTAACTTTGAATCCTGAAGGAAAACGGAAAAGAGGAAGGCCAAAGAATACATTACGTTGGGAAATAGAAGCAGATATGAAAACGATTAATAACAACGGGAAAGAACTGTAGAGGATTGCTCAGGATATAGTTGGGTGTTGGTGGGCGACCTATACTCCTCCACGAGGGGTAACAGGCGTAAGTAAGTGAAGTAATACCGGTGAGATGGAATAATGAATACAGATTTCACAAGCGTCAAAAGCGCAGCATAATCACTAGTAGTAGTGTATTATTATCATTAGAAAATATTTGATATAGACAGGATGATTTGAATATAGGACATACAGGATATATAAAGTAGCATTAAAACTGAGAATCTATTAAAAGACAGAATTTTAATGTATATATCATTGTAACTCGTTAATAATCATGTCACCTAGTTTCTCTAAACATTGATTATGATTTGAATCCACATGGTATTGTTTGGTTGAATCTTCACATTGATGTTTTTAGGACTGCAACTGGTCAGTCTCTAATTGGCATATGTGCATACTGTGAGTATTACCTCGATATTGCCTTAATTGTTTGCTTATAAAGCTTGTGAATTAAGGCAATATCGAGGCAATATGTACAGTGTGCACATATTTTAATAAGAGACTGACCAGTTGCAGTCCTAAACATCAATGGGAAGACTCAAACATACAATACCAAGTGAATTCAATTTATGTTATAGGTAAAATCATGAGTCAGTTGAAGCTAGATCACCATGGAAAACCTGGAAGTACTGGACGGCCGTTTCGTCCTATTGTGAGACTGCTCAGCAGTGTGCATCCACTATCCTGCTTCGCGAGATTCAAACCCAAGACCTAACAGTCTCGCGCGCGAGCGCTTAACCTCTAAACTATAAAATTACTAAAATCTCCACAAAACTCCTTTCTGAAAATAATTTTTTTACTCATTAAAGTTTACATATTAACAATGAACATGGTCTACAGTTTACAGTTCAATCTATGAATCTCTTATTTAATTATGATGATAATGATAGATGAAAGATTTACGGTAGGTTTAGCATAATTCCTAAGTGGTATTCTTCACTGAATCGACTTATTGTAGGTATTATTGAAACCACAGGACACTGGATAGCTGTTTTTCTCTTTTATAGGACTACTTGCAAGTAAAAACTTATAAAACCAAGGATCTAGATTAGTTCCTGAAATTCTATTGAGAAGTCATGACCTGAGGGGTTCGGACATGTTGCAGGTGAAACAGTAAAAACTAATTAGATTAAATGAATATCATGTTATATTATAAATTAATTGAAGTTGAGATTGTATAATGCTGGATGTCGATTAAGTGATTTAATAGTCTAAAGACCATCGACAGACTTGAGGGCATTCAGTTCGATTTTCGAACGAGTTTAGGTAGCGTTCTAGAGTGAAAGAGTTATCCAGTACTACATGATTTTCTATGAATTCTCAAATGAGGCCAACTTGTGAGTGAGTTGTTATGATTTCTTCACAAATGACAAACATCTTGTTTTGTTGACATGGTATTCTTTGAATTGTTGTCTACAATTATTAGCCCTTTATTCGTTCGTCTGTTTTGATTGCTTCCATACCTCGATCAGATTTACAAGAGGAATGACAACAACTATCAGAACATTAAACTGGACAAGGAGATAGCTCCTCCGTTGAACATTTCATGAATGCCAGCTAGCTGTTAAAAGGCATGACATATCTTCATTTGTATTAATACGTGCGGACAGTTGTGAACATGAACTTGGCTAGGAGATTATCGGAATATTAAACAAAGCAAGTATAAAGAAAACTAGATAATTTTTGAAAGCATAATACTCGAATCATTTATAAATCAATAAACATTGATTTAGACTCAACCTGTCACCTCAATAAGGGAAATAACAAGTAACTCCAAGATCAAGAATCGGGTCACAGGAGTAGAAAATTAATCTAAATGTAGAAGTAGTACCAACACACTTACGGACAACAACCAATCAAAATCCATGTTAACAAAACAGGGTGTTGTTTAACCGTGGATAGGCTCCAGCGGCTCGCTTATGTTAAAGTATCTACTGATAATGTTGTCTAGTAGAGCAATGGAAGTTTTACAATTGAACTGGATAGATAGAAATGCACACTGCAAAATCTTCATACTAAACTACAAATATTCCTTATTATCTGTATGACAAACAGTTTTCTACGCAAAATACTTCGGATCCGTTGGCCAGACATTATCAGCAACAACCTACTGTGGGAGAGAACAAATCAGATTCCATCCAGCGGAGGAAGAAATCAGGAAGAAGTGCTGGAAGTGGATAGGACACACATTGAGGAAAGTACCCAACTGAGTCACAAGGTAAACCCTCATTTGGAATCCCCAAGGCCAAAGGAGAAGAGGAAGAACAAAGAATACATTACTCCAAGAAACGGAGATAGACATGAGAAGAATGAACAACAATTGGATAGAACAAGAAATGAAGGCCCATGATAGTGTGAGTGGGTTGGAGAATGCTGGTCGGCGGCCTATGCTCCATTGGGTGTAACAGGCGTCAGTAAGTAATCTGTATGACTATATACTCTGTACATAGAGATGGTCGTATACATTTTTGGGATGGGTTTATCATCATTTCATAAAAACAATATAATTTTGAAAACGAAAAAGAAGGGGATAATTTTATCGTTTTGCAAAACAAACTTAAATTAGTTAAATAACTATCTTAAAAAAGTTAGGAAGTATTGAACAGTCAATTCACGCAATTATAGATTACCGATAGGAAGGGAGTGATATGGATGTTAGTTGACAAGCATTGAGTTATATTTACATAAAACTAATATGTCCAAAATAAGACAAAATTCAAGTTTTGGATTCTGTTACTAGTTACAATTCATCTATTAAAAAACTTTTAAACTATAGCAATATTAAGGCAATCTGCTCAAGATTCACATATGCCAATCAAGATCAATCAAATGCAGTTCATAATACTAACAACAGGAAAACTCGAATATTTTCATAGTTGAAATCATGAGTCAAATGAAGCTAGATCACCATGGAAAACCTCGAAGCGCTGGACGATTGTTTCGTCTTATTGTGGGACTCCTCAGCAGTGCGCATCCGCGATCCCGCCCCCGCAAGATTCCGACTCAGGACCTATTAGTCTCGCGCACGAGTAATTGACCGCTAGACCACTGAGCTGGCTGGCATCCAGAACTATTAATGTTTAACTTTAACCATACCACGAGGTGGGATCGTGGATACACACTGATGAGGAGTAACACAATGGGACGAAACGGCCGTCCAGTGCCTCGAGGTTTTCCAAAGTGATCTAGCTACAATTGACTCATGATTTCAACTATGAAAATACTGAAATCTCCACAAAACCCCTTCTGAAAACTCAAATACTTATACAAAGGTATGAATAGATGTTTTATGTTCCTTCTTGAAATGAGTGGTTGGCAAACTGACGAACAAAAAGAAAGCATGTTGACATGTTCTCGGTATGTTAAATATATATAATAAGTATTTGATTAATATTCGGTTTTCAAAGTTTCAATCATGAATTGACCTTAGGCAGACCACCATTAAAATCCAGAAAGTACTGAAAAGTTGTTTATTTCAAGTAAGGGACCATTTAGAAGTGCATGTCCACGACCTCGCCATAGGAATTTGTGATTAAAAATATAAGAGTACTGCAAACTTGACAAATTCCCTATAATAATATTCAACATGTGTGTACAAATGACTGGCTTCAAGGTATAATTCCTAGAGTTATAGTGAAAATCTATGACCACTGAACTTCAATCATATAGTGTATTAGGGAGTTATCCATCTTAGGCGATTCAAGATTATCGCCTATTATCGTGAACCGATTAAAGTTAGACATGCACATGTCTAGAGGTCAACTGATTGCAGTGAGACCTGACTGTTCAGGTTTCGATTACAATGAGATTTTCATTAACCACTCCTGAGAAATCACCTAATTCGATGAAACAGCTGTCAAATGCTTTCTGGTTTCAAACATCAGCTTAACTAAGATCAATTCATGGTTTAATCAAAGTTCATTAAACTTCAAATATCTACTTCATCATCATTTGGAATTTCATTGAAATTCATTATGATCCGTTAATCTTGAGGCATACTACAATACAATTTATTTCCAGTATGGGGTTGTGGAGATTGTCCAGTTTTTGACTGAGATCAAAAATCGATCGATGTAAGACCACCATTGTAAACCTAAAAGCAACGGACGGTTGTTTGGTCCTACTATGAGACACCTCAGCAGTGCACATCCACATTAAACTCATATTAGTCAAGCTTCAATGATCAACATTATCGAAATTCAATTAGTTCTTTTATATGCTTCAATGATAAGATACTTAATTACTTTACAAGTTACAATCCCTTATGATAATAATTCCCGAAGAGAATCACTTTGTAGAAAATATTAATTATTATTCAGTAGTTGAAATGGATTAGAGTATAATCTACTAATGAACTAATCAGGTTGAAGATAGTAGACATCCGATTAATAGAAGGTTTGTATCTTATTAAGAGATCAGTACAGAATCTGTGAGACTCACCAAGAATTGGTGACCAGAAGACTGAAAATTAGTAAGTAGAGGAAAACTAAATAATGGGTATCATGATTTGTTAGGACTTGAGATTAACTTCCAGGTTCTTAATGTTCAAAATCGAATGAAAATCTGGAAACAGATTCATTCATATGCCTAGAAAGCATTTATCTACTGGATTCTTAACCATTATTCCTAACTGAATCTCTTAACTCAACCCTTGTCTTGGGTTCTATTTAATGTATTATAGTTATGTATGTCATCTGGAATTGTGTTTGAGTAAAGGGGGATATGACCTTGTCAAGGGTTATCTTAAAGGTCATTGAATATTGTCAGTAAAGTATATTTCCACCAGAAACTGCTGTAAATTGAGAATTGTGGAAGATGGTCATAAGCTCATTCTAGAAAGACACAACTATCTTATACGTTCTTGTTTTCAGTGTTAGTCTGGCTAAAATCTATTTGTGATGAAATCACAAATTTTTAGTAGTTACACAGCGCCTTCAACAAAAACACAATCCAACTGATTAAGATTATTATTATAAAGGGTATTCTTTTGATATTTAAAGAATATTTGACTGAATTTTCTTTCTGACAGTTCAATTATCACAAGTATAACTTAGTTAGTTACTATAAAGTCATTAATCCTTTAAAATATCATCCCAACATTTTGCAGATATTGAATTTTATATAGTTGAGATCAAACTGTGTTGGACTCAGTGGCCGAGTGGATAACATGATGGCGTTTGAAGCGAGGGTACTGGGTTCGAGTCCCAGAGTGAACATCAACTCTGAGATGCAGGTACATCCAGCTGACGAGTCCCAAATAAGATGAAGCGTGCGTTCTGGATTCCACTGCTAACCACTATCCATCTCTGCTTTCCACTGGTTATTGTTTCAACTATATATAAAAAATCACTAAAAATCACCACAAAAACACTCTTACTAATAGCTCACTCAAAATTTTAAGGAGCTATTCGAACAGATTTTTATTTCATTTTAATGTTAGTCAGTCAATCAGTCAATCATAAACATTGTAGAATTTGATACTTAAGTGTAATGGTTCCAGTGACCATATCATATCTGTCTAGTAAGATGACAACATCATTAAAACAAATCTAAGGCTTATAGAAGCAACTATAGTATTCGTAGTAATAGAAAAGATTAGATATAGATATTATGATTTGAAAAGAAAGAAAGGATTCAATGGAAATAACAAAACTCTTAGATAGTCTTAGAGCTTAAGATCTACTAGAAATTAAACAGTGAGTATATTTGCATTATGTAGATAAATACAATTAATGTATTATCAGCCTCCGCATCAGTAGGTCTCAATATACACAAAAGAAAAAGTAAGATCCTTAAATACAACACACAGAACACAAACACACTTGATGGAGATACTCTGGAAGATGTGGAAACGTCCACATACCTGCCCAGCATCAGTGATCAACAGGGAAGATCTAATGCAAACGTAAAGGCGAGGATAGGCAAAGTAAGGACAATTGAAGAAAATATAGAACTCAAAACAATTGTCTGTCAACCAATATCAATATCACAATATTCAATGAAAACGTCAAGAAAGATAGTTCTTTTGTATGGAGCTGAAACGTGGAAAACTACCACAACCATCATCAAAATAGTACAATAATTTATAATCCATTGCCTACGTAAGATACTGAATGTCTGCTGACTGGATACCATCATCAATAACCTACTGTTGGAGAGAACAAATCATCTCCCAACTGAAGAGGAAATTAGTAAAAAACGTTGGAAGTGGATCGGACATACATTAAGGTAATCACCAGACTGCATCACTAGGCAAGCCCTAACTTGGAATTGTGAGGGGAAACAAAAAACGGATGATGAAAAATTTAACAGATAATCATACATATAACGAACTCAAACCAAAAGGATCACAATTACCATACTTATACAGCCTACCCAAAATACACAAAACCGATATCCCGATAAGACCAATGATATCTATGATTAAATCACCCTTTAATAAACTCGCCCGCTGGCTGACAAGGTGCTTGGAACCAATCCGCAAGAAACTAGCACCTTATAGTCTGAAAGATAGTTTTGAATTTGTACAAAAACTTGATAATATAAATGCTTCTGATAAATTCATGGTCTCATTTGACGTCTCATCGCTTTTCACAAATATACCCTTGGATGAAACGGCAGCGATCATAGGTGAATATTATGAACTTTTACCCTTACCAATCCATGAATTTAAACAGCCCGTGTTTCTGTGTACAAAGAACATACAATTGAAATTCAACAATGTGTTCTACCGTCAAACTGATGGAGTAGCCATGGGTAACCCTTTGGGTTCAATTCTAGCCGACATATTTATGGGAAACCTCAAACAGAAGAAGCTTAAGCATACCATCAACAGTACCACACTCTACTGTAGATACATGGATGACACTTTCCTTCCTTGCAACAATCACAATCACTCCATCAATCTACTCAGTTTGTTTAGTAAAGCACACAAGGATATAAAATTTACCATGGAACATGAAGACGAAGATAAATTCCATTTCCTAGATATTGGAATTAGACGAACACCAGTGGGTACATTACAAAGATACGTTCATCACAAAAACACTTGGAGTGGATTATATCTCAATTACTACAGTTTCTGTCCATTGAGTTACAAAAAGGGTATTGTATGAACCTTTTTTGACAGCGCATGCAAAATCTGCTCAAATGAGTGTCTGGAAGAAGAAATGGCTTTAATCACCAAGTGCCTACGTGAAAACACATACCCGGCAAAATTCATCCATAAATGCTCAAACACCAACCGCCAAGTAAAGTATGATCGAGTGGAAAAGAAAACATGCTTCTTATACCTACATTTCAAAGGAGATGAAATCGCTGGAATAATTAATCACAGACTTAATTCTGCGTTGAAAGCGACCTACCCATTAGCTAAACTGACAACGGTGTGGGAAACTAACTGCTCACTCAAACAAGCTAAAATCAACAAGTCCTCTTTTCTCAGTAGATCCAACTGCATTTACCAATTTGCATGTACGTGCCAAAGCACATACATTGGAAGAACCAAGAGAAGAGTACATGTTCGCATTTCTGAGCATGTTCCTAAAAAAACTGAGGCTGCGAGGGACCAGGGCTCTCAACAGTGCAATAGCTTGGCATTTACTTGACACCGGGCACACCACTGATATTTCTCATGCTTTCAAAATTATTAGCGAACAAAGAAGTACAACTACTTTCCGATTTGCTGAAGCGATCGCGATAAAAAAAACTCAAACCGGATCTATGTATTCAAAAAGAGAGTGATAAACTTATTACTACCTTGGTAATCCTTTTTTTTGTTTTATTTTTTTGAATATTAGCTTTATTTTGGTTAATATGAAGTGTTTATTATATTCCTCTTCCATAATCCAATCCTTAAATCACCCTTCCGCTCACGTGTCTCTCTTAAATTGTCATAGTTGAAATTATGAGTCAATTGATGCCAGACCACCATGGAAAACCTGCAACCACTGGATGGTCGTTTCATCTTATTATGGGACTCCTCAGCAGTGCGCATTCACGATCCCGCACTCGCGAGATTCGAGCCCGGGACCTACCAGTCTCGATTTTAAAAGTAATGTGCACTATTTTTTTTTAAAAGATCATGGTATGGCGGCCTGTTTGAGCATCTTGGTTACCTGTTCCTATCATCTAGATATTTCAAAAAGTTATCTAATTTTATTTGTTTTAATACATCATTATGGCTATTAACAGCATAACCTATTCGGGTGTGTTTGTGAAAATTGTACTACTTTTCGTTGTATAAGTTACAAAAAGGCCAATCACAGATATCGTGGTTGCTGGCAATATACAGCGAAAAAAATGTACATTATTTAGATGTCGATTTCTTGAACTGCTCACTTCTAACTGTCGATCACTCAATATTTATCGTCAGGATCGACTAGGAAGTAAGAAACGGGAACTTGTTGAAATACTTTGTGCTGAGAATTCTATATTGTATGTAGTTGAGATCATGAGTCGATTGAAGCTAGACTAACATGGAAAACCTGGAAGCACTGGATGGCCGTTTCGTCCTATTGTGGGACTCCTCAGCGATGCGCATCCACGATCCCGCCTCTCGAGGTTAGAACCTAGGACCCCTATCAGTATCGCGCGTGAGCACTTAACAGATAGACCACTGAGCTGACCGGTATCCAACGGTGTTAATGTCTAACTTCAACCAATCCATGAAGTTTGAGCAACCTTTCACCAATTGTCTTAAGTGAGTTGATATCTCCCAACAGACCTTGTTGAGCACCACTTTTTACTGCTTCCACTATCTATAAAAAATTGAGGCGGGATCGTTGATGCGCATTGCTGAGGAGTCCCACAATAGCACGAAACGGCCATCCAGTGGTTGCAGGTTTTCCCTGGTGGTCTGGCTTCAATTGGCTCATGATGTCAACCATAAAAAATTCTGAAATCTCCGCAAAACCCCCTTTTGATAATTCTATATTGTACCAAAAATATAATATTGAATAAAGCTAATAATAATAATACCTTCAACTTTATATGATTTCATAAATAAACACTATTAATATGTGGTGTTCTTTATCTGACTCCAATTAGATCATACGAATGTTTGTTATCGAACTATACATCTTGGCTAACCTAGTACATCATCATCGACTTAACTTGCATTGATGAATAACGGAATTAAAAGAAGTCAAATACAAGAATGAATTCTGAATATGTATATTTCGACAGTAATCATTCATATGATCTAACTGGGATCAGATCCCGGGACATAAAAAGGAAACGTTATGTTGAACCAAATCATTTAATAACAATTCAGTTGACTATGTTCAGTTTGAAAATAATTCACCGAGAATTTTTCTTAGACTGTCTGAGTCAGTCAGTCAGCTACAACGTAGAACCAGGAACATATATGCATCGGTCCAAGTTGCCATACCTCGTTAGCATAACAAGATGAACAACGGATTCATAGAAGTACTTAATTTAGTGATGGTAATAAATAAAAGACTAAGACTATCTGATCTACTGAAGTTATACAGTCATACCCTCAATGATCTAATATTTATATTAGTCTACTGAAATATAAGAGGATAGTATTGAAAGATTTCGATTATGATAAGAAAGTTACTTAGTGATCTAGAGATTAGGAAAGAATAAAATGATATGAAAATAGGTTAGAGAAAAAGAAATGGAAAACGTATGACGAGTAAAACAATAGGATAATAAGCAACTGATTACTATCAAAGAATTAGGATGCTACGTATTTACTGTTTCCATTTGGAGATCAATCTTAAACTACTAGTATTGTAGTGAACAAGAACACGAGTGGGGACAAATCAAATGTATCAGAGAAGAATATCTGACAACCATACAGTAAATAGTTAATTTGCAAATTATCAATTAATTGTGCCAATCTTGACTATTCCTTCTGTAAATATCAGTCCATCGTCTCTAATTTCATTGTTCATTCATTTTCCTACCAATTGCGCTTCATTCCTGTCCGTTCCTTATCTATCTTCTGCTGAAATACATTCTATGCCTGATCATTACCATATACTACTTATATGGATATAAGTAATCTACACCACAGTATTATTGAAACCTTTAAAATATGCAAAGTTTTAGTTCATGCTTACAATTCGTTCACAGTCGTATAATGAACTGTTTATCACTTTGTCTTTTTTCTTCTTCTTCTTCTTCTTATAAGGGAAATATTTTCATTTTGGTATTTTCCTTTCAATTTCTAAAATATTATATAACATTCTTATGATGTTGATGGAGTTTTGTTCTTTGAGACGGTTAGATAATACCTAAAGTTTGTGCTGATGATGTCGTTTCAGAAGGATGATGAAAGCTCCATGACTAAACCATTCAGCTCAAAGAATAAAACTCCATTAAAGTCATCCACTTGAGATACAAATCTTCTTAACCATTCTTGTGATCATTTAAATCATCGAATATTTCATAAAATATGCTCTTCCTTTTACTTCAACAAACTCAGTATACTTTACTAGATCATTATTTGTACTGTAAGAACTTTCGTCTAAATTAGATAGAATAGTTCCATAGTATTTGGGCGCTGAGTTAATGTGAGACATTAGATAGGAAGAATATATTTATAAAATCTAAGAGAATGAAATTTGTAGTAAATCCAACGTTTCGCCTGGCAATCTGTTCAAGCTCTCGCGCGTAGAGACTGATAGGTCCTGGGTTCGGGATCGTGGACGCACACTGATGAGGAGTTCCACAATAAGACGAAACGGCCGTCCAATGCTTCCAGGTTTTCTATGGTGATCTAGCTTCAAATGACTGATGATTTCAACTACTGAAATATATTCTTCCTACTTAATGTCTCATTATTTATATGATTATACAGCTTTAGTAAATAATTTCAACGGATTTCATTCATTATTTTCAATTTCACACTCAACCATTTACATGAATGAAGCTTAATTATCACAATAGAAAATTATTCATATATAGAGTAAATATTCTACAATCAGTCTATTTTTAGTGAGATCATGGATTGATTGTTGTTAGATAACCATTGTAAACCTAGAAGCACTGGACGTCTGTTTTGTCCTAGTATCGAACTCCTCATCAATGCCTATCCAAGATCTCGCACGCGAACGTGTAATCTCTAGACCACTAAGCCGATACCATTCAGTCGATCCATGAATGACTCCGTAACTATTCATCTATTGTCTAAAGTAAATAACTGTCTTTACTCGACACGGATTGCACTCCAACAGTCACGACTTCTCACTAGAACTCCAAAAGATCTTTTTGAAGCCGATCATTAGTAAGCAAATGATGATTATTATCAGTATGGGGTTGCAGAGATTGTCAAGTTCTTGATTGAGAAATGAATATCCAGTACTTCCAGGTCTTTCAATAATAATCTAACATCAATGGATTCATGATCTCAATCAAAACATTTCACAACCACATACTACTTATTTAATATGAAACAAACTGTTCAATCACAATAATGAACTTACTTTAAATTGTAATTCAAAATAGGATCAAATGTAGTTTTGTATTCTTTTTTTGTTTGTTTTGTTTTTATAATTTCATAATTAACATTTTTAAATTGTGTACAGTTCGGCAAAAATTATCCTTAATTCTATTCTATTTTTTTGCTGTTGTTGTTGTTGTTGTTGCTAAGCTAGCAACAAAAAGAAACTGTTTCTTTTTTTTTGGTTTTTTGCTCAACTACTAAAAATGTAATTTATGTATTAAATTTGACATTGTAAAAATTATATAAATGATGATAATATGACAATTATAAACTTGATCAGACTTATGAAGTATATTTTATTTGTTTGTATGTAGTTAATTTTTGTATGTTCGTAGGTATGTCTATGTGTGTGTGTGTACGTGAGTACACATGTATGTATGTATATAGTCTACATGTTGTACATGGGTATTTTTACTATTGGGGGTAATACATATATACATACACAAACGTACCTGTTAAATGAGTATGTGTCTGTATCATGGTGACATGAATGAAGGATAGACAGACATATATATACATAGACATACATATATTTCACATTCTTGTAACCACTTGTTTTAATCGAATATATTTATATTACATAATACATTTATATACACGGAGACATAGACGAATAAATTACATAGGTACAAATCTATGTATGTATCCCTTTATAATTATCTATGGTGACCAAGTTTATCCTCGTTCTTTTGTGTTTATGTATATTTGGGAATTATATTCATGTTTTACTATCTTATTACATGTTACAAAATGAGAAGAGGTTTTTGTGGAGATTTCAGTATTTACATAGTTGAAATCATGAGTCAATTGAAGTTAGATCATCATGGAAAACCTAGAAACACTGAACGGCCGTTTCGTTCTATTGTGGGACTCCTCATCAGTGCGCATCCACGATCCCTACTCGCGAGCGAGATTCGAACCCAGAACCTATCAGTCTCGCGCCAAAGCACTTAACCGATAGACCACTGAGCTGACCGGCATTCAACGGTGTCAATGTCTAACTTCAACCAACCGACGAAGTTTGAGCAATCGTTCACTAACTGTCTTCAGTGCGTTGTTATCTCACAACAGATGTGGTTGAACGAAATGACATGAATGTATATGCACAGAGAGAGAGAAGGGGAAAGAGAACAGTAAGTGAGATCGAAAGTTCTGGGTTTGAATCCTATTGTGGCGAGATTGTGCATGCGTACATCTGAGGAGTCCCATAATAGGACGAAACAGGTTTTTAAATGGTAGTCTAAGATTTATCGATTGATGATCTCAATCAAAAACTGAATAATCTTCATAACCCCACATTAAAAATTTTTCTATTCTCTTTTTCTATCCATTCTATCAACAATAAAAAAGAAAACTATTCAAGTGACATTTCGTTTACCTAGATTTTGGTTTTTTTTCTAAAAATTTGTTTGTTAACTTTTCAGTCTCATGTTTATTGGTTATTTGTTGTGTTGAGTCGGCTTCCGGAGAACTCTAACAGAGCCTCCAGAGGCTCATAAAGAGCCCCAGCCAATCAGAATACGATGGAACATTCTAGAGTTCCAACGTGGCGTGATACTATTGGTCGGTATCATAATATGTCGTTAATGGATTGGCTAACATCTATAAATACCTATGATTTTCTGTAACAAGATTGAACCCTTTAGTAAAGTGCTTCCCACACACTTTGTGCCTTTTCTCTGGTCTTCAAGTCGGTGTATAGTTCTAGCTCGGAGGTTACGGAACTAGCTTAGGGAAGCGAATATAGCGTTCAAAATCGGCCAGATATAACAGTTGTTTCATAGATTTACATGCTAAACATACTACTATCATTCATAGTTTAAGTGGTCTAAAGATTTATTTTATTCTTACTTACTTACTTACGCCTGTTACTCCCAATGGAGCATAGACCGCCGACCAGCATTCTCCAACTCACTCTGTCCTGGTCCTTCCTTTCTAATTCTATCTAGTTGTTGTTCATTTTTCTCATGTCTGTTTCCATTTCTTGGAGTAATGTTTTCTTTATTCTTCCTTTTCTCCTTTGGCCTTGGGGATTCCATGTGAGGGCTTGTCTTATGACGCAGTTGGGTGACCTCTTCAATGTGTGTCCGATTTGTGTAAGATAAATTTATTATTATTATTAATTAATGGCTTTATTCAATATTATAATCTGGTACAATATAGAATTCTCAGCACGAGTTATTTCAACAAGTTTTTTTTACCAAAAAAACCCAAAAAAACAAACAAAAAAAAACAGAACAGAAATAAAATAAAAAAAAGTTTAGGAAAATCTGAGTTTATACAAATTATCGAATTTGAGACATGCTTAAGAATACAGGTTATTTACTAGGTCAACTCTAACAGCCTATTCGTCGCAAAGTAAATTTGCTAAGTAAGGTATTACAGAACTTTTATAGATTTGCTTGCGTGTATGGATTTTAATGTATTTACGTCTCGTTCTACCAGAAGATATACAAGGAGAAAGATATGAATGAAGCGGATGGTTAGTATCTGATAAGATAACACCTGCCAAGAGTTTGCAAGACTTAAGATGTCTATCCACAAGTATATTAATAATGACCTCAAAAGATTCACCACACACTTTGCAAACTGCCTCCAGCACTCCCCGCAAAACAGCAAAGTCTTTTCTCAAAAGCCCGGGAAAGAATAATGGAGAACAATATAGAATAATAGGTAATATGCAGGAATTTACAAATTTTAAAAGTAAATGGCGAGTAATTCCAAAAGTATGCAGCCTCTTTATGTAGTATGTCAAACGGTAAACTTTTTTCGTTAAGAGTAAAACATGAGAAGACCAAGAAAGATCAGAGGAAAAAATGACACCAAGATATTTGACCTTCGACACTGTGTTTATTAAGGAGTCTCCAATGGCACAAGCATTATGGGATCCCAAAATAGAGTGTAGGTTCTGTGGATTTAGATGACTTGACTGATATCGGCCAGTTAAATCATTGAAATTAAGGAATAGGCAGCTATCGGATACTAGTTAGAAATTTCTTAGAAGTTTTATGAGTTCATAAATAACTAGACAAGGATGGAATATGGATATTTATTAAACAACGTAGTTAGTGAGTTGAGAGTTAAACTTTGAAGGTTAGTTCACTTGTTGTTTTTTACTTGTATCTTCCCATTGTTATTTTGGACTGGAATTCATCAGTCTCTTGTTGGCATATGTGCATTATCTGCGGACTGCCTTGATATTGCCTGAAGTCACAAGCTTTACAAGCAAAGATGGATAGTGGCTCTAAGTGGAATCCAGTTTGACGCACGTTTCGTCCCATTTGGGACTCGTCAGCTGGATGTACCTGCATCTCACAGTTGATGTTCACTCTGCAACTTGAACCCTGTACCGTTCTCTTCAAATGCAATAGCCTTATCCACTTAGCTACTGAGTTCTGATAGTCACCTGCTTGTGCAATGGGGTGAAGTTTAAATTTACTTGTATTTTCCCATTGTTATTTTGGAATGGAGTTGATCAGTCTCTTATTGGCATATGTGTATACTGTGTGTATTACCTCGATATAGCCTTAATTCCACTGCTAGCCGCTGTCCATCATTGCTTATAATGCTTATGAATTAAGACTATATCGAGGCAATACGCACAGGATGCACATATGATCAATAAAAGACTGATCAATTTGCAGTCTTAAACATGAATGGGAAGATTCAAACCAACAATACCAAGTGAATTCAGTATTATCAACGGTTAACATGTTTATTTATTTGAACATATAAATATTGGTACAAAAGGGCACCGAATACGTATGCACCACACAAATCACTTAATTTGAGAGTAGGCTGCAATATTGTTCGGGTGCTCAAACTGAAGCACTATCAAATCAAGGGAGGCAGTTTTCAAAGCATTCGTTACAAGACTACCATTAAATATTTATTAAAATCTACCTTAAATATACTACTTACTGATTTAAATATGATTAGTGTTATAAATCTCACTGATATGAGAAAACATGTTTATTCTAACATTTTTTTTAATAATTCCCTAGATTTTATTGAACCTCAAACAAGTCTAACATATTCTCTATTGAGGTTTATGGATAAGTGAAGCATACTAAGTGGTTTATGAATTGAATTAAGTATTTATTCATTTTGCATTGATTGTTTGAATCTTCCCTTCGATAATTAGGACTGCAAGCGATTAGTGTCTTATTGTCATGTGTGTATCCCCTGAGGATCGCTTCGATATTGCCTTAAGTCACAAGTATTAAAAGCAGAAGTGGATGGTAGCTAACTGGGTACGTTCAGTTAACGAGTCCTAAATGGGACGAAACGCGTGTTCTGGATTCCATTGCCCTCCATCATCCATATTCTCTTGTGATTAAATATCCGTTTATCCAATCACTTAACTTTATTTTCATCATCAAATTTATATATATATATACTACTGTAACTGATCAACGAACAAAATCATTTTATAGGTATCAATAACGTAGTTTTAAATAGATTGAGCATCGGATAGAAATTCACTTAGTTTTGTTTGTTTGAATTTTCTCATTAATGTTTAGGACTGCAACTGATCATTCTCTCGTTGGCATATGTGCATACTGTGCGTACGGCGTACTAGGTTCGAGTTCAAGAGTGAACATCAACTCCGAGATGCAGGTATATCCAGCTGAGGAGTTCCAAACAGGACGAAATGCGCGTCCTTTATTCCACTGCTAGCCAGCATCCATCTTCGCTTTTTGAATAGAGAGTAAATAATAAAAATATTTTGTTTGTTATATCCTAATGAGTAGAAAAATTGTATTTCTGACGTTTTATGACTTAATGTAAGTCACTTCTTCAGAGTAAACAAATGACCAGAACTTGTGTTAATTTATTTCAGTTATTTACTTACCCTGAAGAAGTGGCTTGAATTAAGTTACGAAACGACAGAACTACAATTATTCAACTCATTAGGATATAACAAAGAGAAATATAGTTATTATGAACGAAATCATTGAAGTATAATTAGAAGCCTTGTGACTTGTTTTACCCTCCCCCCCCCCAATTGAAAACCATACACACAAATACATGTACAAATACGTGAATAATAGTACAATTACATTTCGATCAAATATATAATGGAAGATTATATTGTGTAAATGAATCATGTATAGGGGAGACTATTAGTGATAATAATAATACGAATAATTGTGAATAAAGATAATGGAGACAATTACATTTGACGACGTAAGTACAATAGTCAAATTAGACTATTCAATAGTTAAGTTTATTATTGATTAGTTGGCCTTGAGGTTGGCCAGGGTAGGAGAAGGAAGAAGTTTTTAGGTAGTTTAATGAAGTGTATCCAGCCAATGAGTTTACATCTCAAGAAGAGAGTGATGGTAGAATAGCTATTTTGGACGTTCTTTTAATTAATAGAGTGGATGGATCATTAAAAAGGAATTTAAACAGAAAAAATACTCGGACTGGGGAGTATACACATTTCCTTAGCTTTGTACCTCCATAGTACAAACAAAACCTGATCAAAACTCTTACCGAATACGCACTATATGTTCTACGGATGAGATAAACACCTTACATAATACTCTTAGGGAGAACGGTTACCCTAGAAAGTTTAAAATTAAATATATGATCACGAAGGTTAAAATAGACGAGATGTAAACGGTGAATAAGAAATCCCTATCCTTGTGCTTAAAATTCAGAAATGTGGCTAGCGAAATAACTCAGAGATTACGCAGAACAATACAAAAATCTTTCAACGCCGGAAAACTACGATTAGTGTTTTCTATGCGCCCAATGGTGACACCAAGGCTAAAAGATGAATTACCTAGAATGACCACATCATGTCGTATTTATCAGTTTGACTGCTCCTGTGGAGCAAGTTATATTAGTCGAAGTTCTGGGAATTAACATTTTTGTTCTCGTGAACACTTCTCAGAGTGGCTAAGCAAAGGTCTGATGAAGAAAGTGTACAGCTCGATATTGGCCCATTTAGTGTAAACTAGCCATAATGTCAGTATCAACCAATCCTTTTTCATTTATTTGTCGGGTCGGTAATTTTTTTCCAAAACTTGTCAGACTTAAAGTCCTTCAAACGACTGAAGCAGTAGTCATCGAGATGAAGAAATTGGAGCCATGCGTGCAAAAGAAATATCTTCAATTGCTTCTCCTCCCTTGGTCAACCTCAAGACCAGTTAATCAATAGTAATCTTATTTATTGAATGTTGGACTTACTATCTTAGTCAAATTTAATTATCTCTATTATCTTTATTCAGAAATCTTTGTATATTATTATTGTCTCCCCTATACATGATTCATTCATTTCACATTCATCCCTTCTTATTACGTCTTACTAATTTTTAAAACAGTTTAGTCTTCAGAAGGGTTTTTTGTGGAGATTTTAGTAATTTTGTAGTTGAAATCATGAGACTAATAGGTCCTGGGTTTGAATCTCGAGAGGCGGGATCGTGGATGCGCACTGACGAGGAGTTCCACGATAGGACGAAACGGCCATCCAGTGGTTCCAGGTTTTCCATGTTAGTCTAGCTTCAATAGACTCATGATTTCAACTATAAAATTTAGTCTTTCATTAAATATTTGATCGAACTTTAATTGTGTTGTATGGGTACTTACATCCCCATGAATAGTATATGTTGATGGTCAGGTATAGAATGTATTTCAGCAGAAGATCGATGAGGAAAGAACAGGAATGAAATGCAATAGGTATGAAAATGCATGAACAATGAAATCAGAGAAGATGGACTGATATTTGCAGAAAGAATAGTCAAGATTGAGTCAATTGATTTTTATTTTGTAAATTAACTATTTACTGTATGATGGATAGTGGCTAGCAGTGGAATCCAGGACGCGTGTCTCTTCCTATTTGGGACTCGTCAGCTGGATATACCTGCATCTCACAGTTGATGTTCACTCTGGGACTCGAACCCAGTACGTACAATATGCACATATATCAATTAGAGACTGACCAGTTGCAGTCCTAAACATCAATGAGAAGATTCAAACAAACAATACTAAGTGTATTTACTGTATGGTTGTCAGATTTTACCGAGATATTCTGTATTATTGTGCTCAAATACATTCGATTGTTCCCACCCGTATTCTTGTTCACTATAAGTACACTATTATCTCTCATACCTTATCTGACCCATATTTATTCTGATCATGGATCTCAGAATTTCCACTTGACATCTATACAGATCCAAGTTAACATTCCATTTGAGTCAATATCCACATTAACTATTTTTTTTTGTGTAACAATCTTCGATTCATGTACTCTACCTTTAAATGACGTAAATTGCTTTTAACCTGACCAATATTTCGGATCAATAATCGGGATATATGAACTGTAGAACCACGATAGAATATATCGAAATGAATATTCTTCATTCATAGATGAGATGCGGATCTTTCAATGACTCAATCTTGACTATTCCTTCTGCAAATATCAATCCATCTTCTCTGATTTCATTGTTCATGCATTTTCCTACCGATCGCATTCTGTTTCTATTCCTTCCTTATCGATCTTCTGTTGAAATCCATTCTACGTCTGAACATCACCACGTACTACTTATGTGGATATAAGTAGACTACACCATACAATTACAATTCGATCAAATATTTAGTGGAAGACTAAATTTTATGGTTGAAATCATGAGTCAATTGAAGCTAGACAACCATGGAAAACCTGGAACCACTAGACGACCGTTTCTTCTTGTTGTGAGACTCCTCAGCAGTGCGCATCCACGATCCCGACTCGCGGGATTCGAACCCAGGACCTATCAGTGTCGCGCGCGAGCACTTAATCACTAGACCACAGAGTCGGTCGGCATCCAACAGTGTTAACGACTAACTTCAAACAATCCACGAAGTTGAGCAACCGTTCACCAATTTTCTTCATTAAGTTGATATCTCCTAACAAACCTGGTTAAACTCCACCGGTTACCGCTTCTCACTAGAACTCCAGGAAATACCTCTATTTCGTTTAACAATCTTAAATTCCCTTACTTTACCTTTAAACGATGTACTTTGCCCTGAACCTGATCAATTTTTCGGATCATTAATTTGAATATATAAATTGTAGAAACTCAATAGAATTAATCGAAATAAATATACTTCATTCATATATGAGTCTTTTAATGAGATGAGGATCTTTAAATGATTAAAATATATGATTCTTATTGTCATTTTTATCATCATAAATTTCCTCTTCAACTGAACTGTATCTTTAATTATCTTTTAACATCCATAACAAAAACAATCATGATAGTGAGGGAGTGAAGTTTTATTTAAGTAGTATTGAAAGCTGAAATCCTATGCATACATTAGGAGTGATAATAATAATCTATATATGCGTTTGTTCATCACGTTTTATATTACCGTAAGTGTGTGTGTGTGTGCGTGTGTCAGGTATAGTTCAGTTGTTATCCAAAGATAACACTTAACAAAAATTAAAATCAGCTAGATATTTGTAAAAGATAACAAGGGATGTATCATGTAAGTAGTAATAGTAGTAATGTAATGTGGGTTACTGATATCCATATAAGTAGTATATAGTGATGGTCGGGCATTGAATGTATTTCAGTAGAAGATCGATAAGGAGAAAACAGGAACGACACGCAATCGATATAAAAATGAATGAACAATTATAATCGGAGACTATGGATGGATATTTGCAGAAGAAACAGTCAAATTGAGACAATTGATTTTTATTTTACAAATTAACTGTTGTGCTAATTGTTGTTCTAAACAACATTCGATTGTCCCCACCCGTGTTTTGTTCATCACTACGGTAGTAGTAGTAGTGTGAGTATTAGTAGTACTGATAGTTGTTAACTTAAAATGATGAAACATCACCTATACCCCAATTCACATTAGTGGGTATTTGTGCTTGTGCGAGTTCATGTGAGTAGGTGTGCTAAAATCAGTTTGCTTTTATGAATAAGAGACAGAAAATATGGTTGAAAGCTTAAGTCAATTGAAGATAGACCACCATGGAAAACCTGCAACCAGTGGACGTCCGCTTCGTCCTATTGTGAGACTCCTCAGCAGTGCGCATCCACGAACCCAGGACCTATCAGTCTCGCACCAGAGCACTTAACAACTAGACCACTAAGCTGGCCGGTATTCAACGGTGTTAACGGCAAACTTCAACCGATCCACGAAATCGAGAAACCATTCACCAATTGTCTTCAGTGAGTTCCTATCTCACAACAGACGTGGTTTGAACTCCACTGGTCACTGCTTCATAAAAAAACAGAAAAAATAGTCAATAATAAAGGAGTAAAATCAATGATTCTCTATTAAAAACTACAAAGGAAAATTCCACAAATATTGACAATTATTATGATGGAGTTTTGTTCTTTGAACTGGATGGATTGGTCGTGGAGTTTTCATCGTCCTTCTGAACGATATCATCAAAGAACAAAACTCCATCAAAATCATCCACCTGACCTACAAATCTTCTCAACCATCTGACAAGTATTATGTTAATCATAAATGTAATCAGAAAAGTTAAGATTTTTTTTAATATTGAAGGAATTATGGATATTATTACATTTTTATAGATTAAATAATGAAGTGATCTAAGCTAGACTACTATTGAAAATCAGGATGGACTTGGAGGTTGTTACATCCTAGCATGTGTTGGACTAGCGGTGCTTAGCCACGTTCCTGCCACCTGGAATCAAGCGTAAGACGTTCAGTCTCACTCATTTGCTCTAAAACTCTAGATTGCCGAGCCAACATTTAATGGGGTACTTGTTTGACTTCTATTAATTCACGGTTTTGCGTCAGGATTTTCTATAGTCTATGGTAGATAACGTTCTAATGCCTAACGTGGTCGGACTTCACCAGTCACGGCTTCCCAATAGAACTCCAGGAATTACATCTGGAAGCTAGTCACTAGTGACAATATGATAAACATCAGCATAAGTGGATTTGTGGAGATTGTAGAATTTTCAGTTTAAATCAGGATCAAATCTTAATTGATCCACCATTATATTTATAAATGAAATTTATTTATTTAAAGATAATTTCACATTATGAACTAACCATAGTTATATAGTCAATGAAAATGAGGAAGACAGATAGATAATTGAAGTTGGAATGTTGGGTACCAGCTGAATACATGAGCCACGTTCCGTTCTAACTAAGACTTGTCAGCTGGATGTCCCTGTATCCCTGTGGTAATCATTACACCGGGATTCGAACCAATACTTTTCATATCAAATGATTAGCATTTTACCTACTGAGCCAGAAAACCAATGTCTTACGAAACGGGAATAAACTTTATTCTTCACGATTCATATTTCCTCATCGTCGATATTAAGGACTGGAATTAATCACTCATGGTTAGCATGTATACACCTTGCGTGGATTGTCTCAATAATCCCATCTAGGAACTGTCTCTAATATTGTTAAAAGAAAGAAACAAGCACTTAAAGAAGTAGAAAATTTGCTAGTTAATTTTAGAAAAAGGTGAATAGCAAGAAGTAATACTTCTTTTCAATTGGTTTTTCAGCATGACTCAATACTAACATATATGTTTGCTTAATAATAATAACTTAACTTATGCTTGTTACCCCCAATGGAACATAGGCCCCCAAGCAGCATTCTCCAACCCACTCAATCCATCATGGGCCTTCCTTTCTAGTTCTATCCAACTTTTGTTAATGCTTCTCATATCTATTTCCATTTCTCAAAGTAATGTGTTCTTTGGTCTACCTCTTCTCCTTCGACCTTCAGGATTCCATGTGAGGGCCTGGCTTGTGACGCAGTTGGGTGATTTCCTCAATGTGTGTCCTATCCACTACCAGCACTTCTTCTTGATTTCTTCCCCCCGATTAATGGAATCTGGTTTGTTGTCTCCCACAGTAGGTTGTTGCTGATAGTGTCTGACCAATGGATCCGAAGTATTTTGCGTAGACAACTGTTAATAAACACCTGTATCTTCTGTATGATGGTTTTCGTAGTTCTCCACGTCTCCGCCCCATACAGTAGAACTGTCTTTATATTTGTATTGAAAATTCTGATTTTGGTGTTGATTGACAATTGTTTTGAGTTCCAAATGTTCTTCAGTTGTAAATATGCTGTTCCTGCTCTGTCAATCCGCGTCTTCACATCTGCATCAGATCCACCGTGTTCATCGATGATGCTTCCCAGATATATAAAAGTTTTTACATTCTCCAAAGCTCCTCCGTCAAGTGTGATTTGATTGATGCATGTTATGTTGAATCGGAAAATAATAATAATAATAAAGTCGATATCAGTCAAGTGTTTGCGTGTTGGATAATATTAATAATATAAATTTAGATGTTGATGAAAATTATTGCAAATGATTAACAAAGTAATTAGAGAATAAAATGGATAAGATGATAAATCTTCATAGATATTGATTTATAAATGAACGATTTAGAGTATGCGGTTTAATCATTAAAAGAATATCATATTGATATCGTTGGGCGCCATCTCAGTGTTCGAGCGAGAGACCGAAGATTCTGAGTTCAAGTTCCGTGTACGAGACCATGGATGAGCACATCTGAGGAGTAGCATACTAGGACCAAATGGACATCCAGTACTTCTAGGTTTTCATTGGTAATCTAGCTTAGATCGACTCGTGAATTCAAGTGTAGTGGTCTAAAAAAGGTGGGTAAAAGTTAACAGAATGGCCCCAGGTGAAAAAAATATTTATTGTTTAATAAGTTAATTATTACTCATTCAAATGTTGATTATTATGATAGTATACGTAAGGAAAGTGGTTGTACAAACTTCTTATGGATATAAAAATTATATTTGTTCAGATGGTCACCAGTGCTTTCTTACTTACTTACTTACATCTGTTACTCCCGGTGGAGCATAGGCCACCAAGCAGCAATCTCCAATCCACTCACTCGCTCATGGGACTTCCTTTCTAGTTCTATCCAATTGTTGTTCATTCTCCTCATATCTGTTACCATTTTTCAGCGTAATATGTTCTTTAGTCTACCTCTTTTTCTTTGGCCTTCAGGATTCTATGTGAGGGCCTACCTTGTGACGCAGTTGAGTACTTTCCTGAATCTGTGTCCTATCCACTTCATGATCTCTTCCTCCAATGGAATCTGGTTTGTTCTCTCTGCTATATGTAAAAGACATGTGCGTATACCATTCAGTATATGTGATTGAGCCCAATGAATAATTCAAAGTGGATTGTTTCCATCTACTTAGTTGCTCTGTATAAAATTAAGACGTTTACTCAGCTAGATGCGATAATGTTCAAAAATACTTATTCAGAAAACTAATTCATTCTGTCTCATTACAGAAATGTTGACCACATTATACATCGTTAACCTTGCTATCCATGTTACTATTGAAAGAAGATAATCTCGTTCGACAGTTGCATTGAATTCATTTTTGGAAGGGGTTTTGTGGAGATTTCATTATTTTTATAATTGAAATAATGAATCAATCGAAGCTAGATCACCATGAAAAATCTGGAAGCACTGGACGGCCGTTTCGTCCCATTGTGGGACTACTCAGCAGTTCACATCCACGACCCCGCCTCGTGAAATTCCAACCCAGGATCCACCAGTCTCGCGGCAGATTATTTAACCGATCGTGGATGGGCACTGCTAAGGAGTCCCACAATAGGACGAAACGGCCGTCCAGTGTTTCCAGGTTTTCCCTGGTGATCTAGCTTCAATTGACTAATGATTTCAACTACAAATTCTTTTTTTTTTCATTTTACTCTGATCCATAGTGAAATAAAACAAAATGAATGTAAAAATTGTATACTTCTCCAATAGTTTCATGATTTAAATTGAAAGTAATCAAATCTCAGTTGATTCAAGTTTAATTATGAATAGACACTGTTATATCCCGTGGAGATTTATGAATGGTAACTTTGAGGACTATTTATAGACCAATATGATGGGTATATTTCTTATTGTATAATTGTTAAATAACTAAATTATTCATATCAATGTCTCCCCTTTTGACTTATAGACTATTACTGTACGATTTATCATTCCTGAGTTATACC
>NC_031501.1:1495350-1519578 GCF_000237925.1 Schistosoma mansoni | reverse complement strand
GCACAGGTTTTTGTGTATCATTGGGCCGATCAATAAATTCACTGCTCTCTAATTGACGGGTATTATCACGTTATACATTAAGAGGGCATTCAGACAGGTAAGTGATATAACAAATACTCGATGAATGAAATAGAAATGTATCCAGGGATAAAGTTGAAGGGGGGGGAAAGGTACAGGATAATCAAAATTTTGTTGTTAAGTTCTATTATTTACAATTTACCCTCTTCAATAAGGAATCAATTGATGGTTATAATTTTCAAAGAATTCAATCTACTACTACTATCAATGTTATTGGTGAGATTATGTATTTAGATGGAACATGTAAAAAATGTCAATTTTTTTTTGATAAATATCTTAAATGAATTCAATATAACATGATTGATGTAAAAGGAAAGGGGTAAGAACAAGGATATTGAATGATGAATGAATTCGGAATAATGAGAATAGTCTGTGAAATATTGATTTTCTTTCTATGGAGATTAGTTGATAAATATTTATGCTTGTTATCCTATATGATGGAGTATAGGCCACCTATCAGCATTCTCTATTCAATTCTGGCCTGGATAATCCTTTTCAGTTGTTTCCAGTTATTATTCATTCTTTTCATGTATGCTGCTAATTCACGACATAGTGTGTTATTTGATCTTCCTCTTTCTTCACCATTCTTTACAACAGATAGATAATAATTTTAATAGTTGAGTTCATGAGTCGATTGAATCTAGACCATCATAGAAAAGCTGGAAGCACTGAACAGTCGTTTCGTTCTATTGTGGGACTCCTCAGAAATGCGCATTCACAGCCCGGCACCGCGAGATTCGAACCCAGGACCTTCGGATTTTTGCGTGAACACTTAACCTCTAAACCATTGAACTGGCATCCAACAGTGTTAATGTCTAACTTCAATCAAGTCATGATTTTGAACAACTAGTAAAAATGTCCAATAAAAAATCCCATTATTATTCGTACTTATACAATCATTAAGAGAATATTACATTAACACCGTTAGCTGCTGTCTCAGTGGTCTAGAGGTTAAGCGTATGCACAAGAAACCAAAAGTCTTGTGACCGAGTCTTAAGTACGAGATCATAGAAGCGTACTGTTGAGAAGCCGCATACTAGAATAAAATGGTTATCCAGTACCTCTAGGTTTTCCATGGTCATTGACTCAGGAATTCAACTGTTAAGATTATGATGCATTTTTCCTT
The DNA here is from genome assembly GCF_000237925.1 of Schistosoma mansoni. Classification (NCBI taxonomy): domain Eukaryota; kingdom Metazoa; phylum Platyhelminthes; class Trematoda; order Strigeidida; family Schistosomatidae; genus Schistosoma; species Schistosoma mansoni. The sequence continues at coordinate 1,518,374 of NC_031501.1, read as the reverse complement.
GTTTTTTGAAATTAAGTGCCTCACTTTCTGTCTTTCTCCTTAACATAGAACAAACTTTTGTAATTTTTGATTGTCCTTCATGGGAAAAACCGGACGGCTGTTTCGTCCTGTTGTAGGACTCCTCAGCAATGCTCATCCACTATTAAAATTACTCTAATATCCACAAAAACCCTTTCTGATATTAAATATTTATTTATTGATTGCGGTGAATTTACATGTTTGTTTGTTTTTTGCCCCCCCTCCCCTCTAGTTTTGTTCTTTCATTATCAATGTATATAGTTTCTGATATAGTTGTCAAGGCAATGAAACGTTTTATTTTTACAGGTTAATAAAAAGAAAAGATCAGTTAATATTATTCTTATAAAAAGTATTGACCTTTTTAGTTTTTGTGTTGTCTGTTTTTCAATATTTTTTGTTTTGATAAGTGTAATGTACTTTATAATTTCATATTGTTTTAAAGGTTATTCTCCTCTGTATACAATTCCACTCAACATGTACAGATTCAGAAGGGGTTTTGTGGAGATTTCAGTATTTTCATAGTTGAAATCATGAGTCAATGGAATCTAGATCACCATGGAAAGCCTGAAAGCACTGGACGGCCGTTTCGTTCTATTGTGGAACTCCTCAGCAGTGCGCATTCATGATATCACATCGTAAGATTCCAACCCAGGACCTACCAGTCTCGCGCGCGAGCACTAAACCGATAGACCACTGAGCCGGTATCCGATGGTGTTAATGTCTAACTTCAATAGATCCACGAAATTGAGCAACACATCTACCATTGTCTTCAGTGAGTTCCTATATCACAACAGATATGGTAGAACTCCACCGGTCACTGCTTCGATTGACTCATGATTTTAGCTAAGAAAATACAGAAATCTAGACAAAACCTCTTCTGATTATAATCATATGCTCACTAGTGACTGAATTCAAGAAATATTTCCTGGAGTTTTAGTGAGAAGCAGTGACCAATGGAGTTCGACCAGGTCTGTTGTGAGATATCAACTCACTGAAGACAATTGATGAACAGTTGCTCAACTTCATGGATTGGTTGAAGTCAGACATCAACATCATTGAATGCCGGCTCGGTGGTCTAATGGTTAAGCGCTATGGCACGAGACTGGTAGGTCCTGGGTTAGAATCTCACGAGGCGGGATCGTGGATGTGCACTGCTGAAGAGTCCCACAATACTGCGAAACGACCGTCCAGTGCTTCCAGGTTTTCCTTGGTGGTCTAGCTTCAATTGACTCTTGACTTCAACTATGAATATACAGATACCTGTACTTGATTTGAAGTTACATTTTTAAATCTAAGAACTAGTAATACTATCTAGTTGCTGAGAAAGAAATGAATAGAGTAGGACTCGAATTTGCAATCGAGTGTTTGAAACAGACTAGTGTCATTAATGATAATACAAAGATGAAGAAGCAATAAACAGAGATTTTATACTGATTTGAGGTTTCTCAGAGATGGAAACTAATGTACGCCTGTTACCCCTCGTGGAGGAGCATAGGTCATCCATCAGTATTATCCATACAACTCTGTATTGGACAATACTTTCCAGTTTTTCCAGTTATTATTCATCATTTTCATGTATGCTTCCAATTCACGACACAGTGTGTTATTTTGTCTTTCTCTTTTCCGTTTCCCTTCAGAATTCCAATTTAGTGTTTGCCTCGTGATGCAGTGTGATAATTTATGTAATGTATGTCCCATCCACTTCCATCGTCGTTTCCTCACTTCCTCTTCAGTTGGGAGCTGATTTGTTCTCTCCAACAGTAGGTTGTTGCAGATGCTTTCCGGTTAACGGACATTCAGCATCCTATATAGACAACTATTTATAATTACTTGTAAATATATGATGATGGTTGTGATAGTCCTACATGTTTCAACTCCAAACAACAGAACTAGCTGTCTTGATGTCCGTATTAAATATATTGATTAACAGTTGTTTTGAGTTCTATATGTTCATCAGCTGTAGGAATGCTGCGTTTGCTTTGCCAATCCTCATATTCACGTCTGCATTGAATCTTCGTTATCGATCGATGATGCTGTTCGGGTACATGGACGTTTCCACATCTTCTAGAATATCTTCATCAAGTATGATTGGGTTGGTTTTCTCTTCAATTGTAGGAATGGGGCTCTTGTTTTGTCAATCCTTTACTTTACTTTTGTATCGCACTCCCGGGCAGTATTTCATCCCTCACACTTAATGAATGATGAAGTGTGGCGAATATATATTTCATGCCTCCTTATACAAATGTTTATATGTTTAAATAAATAAATGAAAACACTGAACTCTATACTCACAAACAATTGATTAGTTTTAAATAAAACAAATCAGTCATTAAAGTTTACCTTTCTAATGTTCAACTCATTCAAAATATCAATTTAATAAATATGAACAATTCATTTATAACAAGTAGGTCATGCATATCATCATTAAGATTATAATAATGATAATGAATAAGAGATTTTAGGTCATGATGATGATTTGGATGATGATGTTTGTTATGTCGTTGATCTGTCTATTCACTTTCGTGCCGAGGATAACTTATCTAATGTAGATTAAGACCTTGACTCGATAGGCTGACTGGCTTAACCTTGAGGCTAGTATGCGTGAGTTCGAAGTGGAGGTAGAGAGACGAAAACTATTCTGTCACCTGATTGGCTATCAGGCACGTGCGATAGAGAAGACAAGACAACTAGAACACTACTCGACTTATTCCAAATTCCGATCTGGTACCGGATTTCAGATTAGTATAAAAAGATATATGAATAAATAGATGACTAACACAACCACAACGTACAACAATTAGGAAAATACAATTATTTTCATAGTTGAAATCATTAGTCAATTGAAGCTAGATCACCATGGAAAACCTGGAATCATTGGATGGCTGTTTCGTCCTATTATGGGACTCCCCAGCAGTGTGTGTCCACGATCCCGCGAGATTCGAACCCAGCACCTACGAGTCTCGCGCTGGAGCACTTAACAGACAGAACACTGAGCCGACATCCAACGTAAAACGAAACGGCCGTCCAGTGCTTTTCAGGGTTTTCCATGGGTGGTGCGAGCTTCCATTTGTAATTTCATGATTTCAACTATGAAAATACTGAAATCTCCACAATACCCCTTCTGAAATACAATTATGTCCAAAACTATGGGATTAGAGTAGAAAATAGAGTATAAAAGATTACGTCTAAATTACAATAGCTTTGGGACAGAAAGTGCTACAGTAGTGAATCATACATCAAACGAAAGCTTATGATCTGTAGAGTAGATTAGGGATAAAAATAAATGTTAACGTTTTACAAGCTTTGAATTAAATGTAATAACGTCTCCAAAAATAGTTTCCGTAGTTTGTCAAAAGCTTTTTGTTACTCTGTTCACATCAATGATAATGATGATGATGAATTGGATGATGATGTTGATGATTTGGATGATGATGATGATGAATTGGATGATGATGATGATGAATTGGATGATGATGATGATGGTTTATTAGTTTATTCAGTTTCTAATTTGAAAGAATTCCACCATAAATATAAAACTTGACCAATAAAATCAATTTCATGTTTCCAATTATGATTTATTCATTTTCAATCATCTTGACTTTATATTTCATATGCTTGCATATAGATACATGTATTCATATCCCATGACAAAAGAAATATCTATTTATAGAAGTAATTGTTTTGACATTTCTTTATTCATTTCAGGTCATGTAACAATAACATAATGATTCCTTCTTTGAATTGTTACATATATACATACATAGATATATCGGTATATGATTCTATTCTTCCTCCCCCCCTTTATCCCCCTCCCTCAATTCTTAATAATCAACAAAAAATCATGAATCTTCTATTATTCAATATTTTTATTTATTTTTTTTTAATTATTAATCTTGTTTTTTTCTTTTCTTTGGTTTTTTTTTCTTCTATATATTTTAATTATCTCAAGGTCATTGGTTGATTTTTGTCGATAGGCTCATGTTTAATATCGACTGATTTCAATAGTTGCTGGTATCCTTCCCCCCCCCTCTCTCTGTCGCTCATTCTCTCTCTTTGTAACCACATTATATATTGCCATCTAGAATTTCAATTGTTTTCAAACGGAAGTTTGCAAAAATGTTTTTCTCTAATTATTATTATTATTATTGTTTATTAAATGATGACTTCATAAAAACAAAAACCTTTTAATCTTCATGTGTCCATATTTTTTGAGCGCACGCGCGCACCCGCGAAATGAGATAATTGTATTGTTGTTTGTTTTTTCCCCTATTTCTTTTTCTTCTTTTCGTGTTTCATTTTAAATATTTTTGTCATGCAACGACTGATTAGTTCCTTGTTTACCACCTCTCCCCCCCACTTTTTTTTTCTTTTTACAGTTTTAATAATTATCATTTAATGAAAAATTGAATTTCTGATTTATTCAAGCGAGATTATGATTTTTCTAATCGAAAAATTTATCAAAAGATGTAATGAGTTTGCTTGTTTTTTTTTCTATACAAGGTAAGAAGATATAAAACGTGATGAAGTAAGATTTTTAGAGAAATACTATCGATTCAGTGTATTTTATTGAGTGGGTAGTCAAGATTAGTTTTCACATCAAGAGGAGCATTGGACAAATGTTTCGTCATAGTTGAAGATTCTTCAGTAATAAGATGGTGATTAGAGGTGGTCAACAGGAAACCCTGGACCCGGATTTCGTGCTACTTGGCACTCGTCAGCAAGGTGTACCTATAATCTTGAGGGGACTGGTGCTCCCTGACAGATTCGATCCCGTGTCACTCAGCTTCACAGTCAGAGACGTTACCACTGAGCTATTCAGGCCGTGACCGACCTCCTGTAGGACTGAGATGTAATCACAATCCATTGATCACCACCCAGTGATCAATGGATTGTGATTCTTTAGTAATCTTTACCCAATTTTTCAATAGTGAGATGTTTCATTACTGATCATCATTGATCACAATAGATCTACATCGTAACTTAGCTGGAGTTGCTAATGAGGGTTATTACCTATCTAGCTCAATGGTTAGAATATAACGCTTTCGTTGTAAAATCTGTGGATATTAGATGCAGTCCGGTATGCTGAGTCATATATATACATATATATATATATACTTAAGAGGAGTCTCATACTGTGATATATTGGCTATCAGCTGCCCTCAAAGTTTTCAATGGCTTTTTAGTTAGTAATAATTAATGACGGAAATTACCTTCATATTGTATTTAAGTTTATAGCACACAAGACAATACAAATGTCAAGACAGTTCTACTGCATGGGGCGGAGACGTGTAGAACTACGAAAGCCATCATCGAGAAGATACAGGTGTTTATTAACAGTTATCTATGCAAGATACTTCAAATCCGTTGGCCAGACACTATCAACAATAAGCTACTGTGGGAGACAACAAACCAGATTCCATCCATCGGGGGGAAGAAATCAGGAAGAAGTGCTGGTAGTGGATAGGACACACATTGAGGAAATCACCCAACTGTGTCACAAGGCAAGCCCTCACATGGAATCCTGAAGGTCAAAGGAGAAGAGGAAGACCAAAGAACACATTACTTTGAGAAATGGAAATAGATATGAGAAGCATTAACAAAAGTTGGATAGAACTAGAAAGGAAGGCCCATGATGGAGTGAGTGGTTTTGCAGAATGCTAGTCGGCGGCCTATGCTCCATTGGGGTAAATTAGTAAGTAAGTTATAGCACATAGATATATAAGTGTATTGTATTATATTTCGTATGTTTTAGTCACGTTTCTAATTTGTTGGATCTAATTAAGGAGTCAGCAAATTTAAGACGAATATATCTCCCAAAGTATATGACGTTAATTTATGAATATAAGTATTTAAAATGAGCCTGTTAAGGTTGGACAGTGTCTAGCACTGAAATTCAGGGGTTCGTTTCATTCTATTTGGAATGTGTCAATCGGGTGTACCTTCAACCCAATACTGGTGCTCACACTGAGAGTTAAACCCAGTACCGTTTGCTTGAAATACAACGGCGTTATCCACTGGAATACTGAACTCATGTACAAATTAGGTTATATAATGTGCATGGGTTTTATTTGAAAGAGTTTTTATGTTCCCATTATTGATCGAACCATGCTTCACGTCAGCCACTGTTACCCACTATTCAACTTTACAAAAATTTATGCCTATATAACAACATTAAGGCAACTTATTGAAGTTGCATATATGAAGAAAGCGATGGATCACTTGTTGTCCTTAATATAAATGACAGAGAGTGATGAACCTTTATACATCAAAAGAGTTCATTAAAGTTAGTAGATATTGAAATCATTCGTATCTAACGTATGTCTACTTCAATTAGTTGTCAATAGGATTCAAATTGTGAAATTACTAAACAGAATAAACATACATCAATCAAATTTGACCTCTTTATAAATAGAAAAGATTATATCTCTGTATGTGTATTGAGTGGTTAAATATACTTCATCAAATCCTTAAAAAGATTGATTTATTGTCGTTAAGCTTCTAACTTAAGGGGAGGAACGGAATACAGTGGACAACTCGGAATCAAATAGAATAGTTGGACTTTGTAGATGATGTAGTTCTTCTATCCATGCACACGAACAAATACAAGTGATGATAGCCAGTGTAGTGGCAGTCTATTCATCAGTAGGTCTCAATATACACAAATGAAAAGGCGAGATCTTCAAATACGACACAGAGAATACTAACCTAGTCATACTTGATGGAGAAATTCTGGAAGATATGGATGCGTTCACGTGTCCTTGACAGCATCATCGATCAACAAGGAGAATCCAATGTAGACGTAAAGGCAAGGATTGGCAAAACAAGCACCGCATTCCTACAGTTGAAGAACATATAGAACACAAAACAACTGTCAATCAATATCAAAATTACAATCTTTAATATGGACGTCAAGACAGCTAGTTCTGTTGTATGGAGCTGAAACGTGAAGAACTATCACAACCATCATGATATGTGTACAAGTATTTATAAACAATTGTCTACGTAGGATGCTGAATGTCCGTTAACCGGATACCATCATCAACAACCTACCGTTGGAGAGAAGAAATCAGCTTCTAGATGAGGTCGCCTACCAGCATTCTCCATCCAACCCTATCCTGGGTAATCCTTTCCAGTTGCTATTCATCCTTTTCATATGTGTTTCTATTTCCAAACGTAATGTGTTCTTTGGCCTTCCTCTTTTCCGTTTCCCTTCAGAATCCCAAGCTAGGGCTCGCCTTGTGATATAGTTTGATGATTTCCTTAATCTATATCTTATCCACTTCCAACGTCTTTTCCTAATTTCCTCTTCAGCCGGAAGCTGGTTTGTCATCTCTCAGTGGATGTTGAGTATCTTACGCAGACAACTATTTATAAATATTTGTAAATATATGATGATGGTTGTAGTCGTTCTCCACGTTTCAACTCCATACAACAGAACTAGCTGTTTTGACTTTCTTAATGAAGATAATGACTTTGATATTGGTTGACAGACAGTTGTTTTGTGTTCTATATGTTCTTCAAATGTAGAAATGTTGTCCTTACTTTGCCAATCCTCTCCTCTACATCTGAATTCGATCCTCCTTGTTGATCAATGATGCTGTGCAGGTATGTGCACGTTTCCACATCTTCCAGAATTTCTTCATCAAGTATGATTGAGTTGGTGTTTTCTGTGTTGTATTTGAGGATCTTGCTTGTCCCTTTGTCTTTTTTGAGGTCTACTGATGCTGGATGCTGTACTATCATACAAATATATTCCACAGTCAGTTAAAACGAATATTCCATTGAACATACATGTCACGTTTAGTTAAAATCTATTCTTACAGTTTATTTCAGGGTTCTAATACAAGTTATATATTAGTTTTGCTCATTTTTTGTTTAAATGAATTAATAGAAATGACCTAAATTTGAACTTTCCTCTTTCAGTAAAATGAATATATATATAAATCTTTACATACGTTATAAATCAACTCCAATATAATCAACGAGCAGAGAGTTTTTTTTGGAAAAATAATAGTATTGTAGTGAACGAGAACATAAGTGTGTATGTGTGTGTGGGGGGGGAGGGGACAGAATCACTTAGTAAAATCTAAGAATCATACAGTAAATGCTTCATGAGCAAAATATCAATTCATTGTCTTAGACTTCATTGTTCTTTCGATTCCATACCAATCATTCTCTGTTCTCGTTCTCTTTTCTTCGATGTTCTTAACCTTCTACCATCAGGCATTTCACTTTCGATTGATGATACATACTACTTATATCTGTTGACATCAGTAGTACACATCACAGTAATATTGGATATTTGATGATGAATTTTCATGATATGGGTTGAAAGAAAATAGGATAGATCAACATTCTGTACGATTCGTAGCATATATCACAAAAAAATGACCTCAACTGTCATTCAAAGTGATTATTCTTTTTGCGTTTATTTGACATTTTTCTAAGGAAAATTGTGTTCATTAGTCAATAGTCGTTTTATTCCAGCTTGTTCTGATAATTAATTTGTAAGTATCTTTGGTCGATTTCCATGAAATGTTTCAAAGAAATTATCAACTTCAATCGTTGACATGAAAAACAGTATGATTCCATTTCTTGTAAATTTAACTGTGTTGCATAAAGTGGTGGTTACTTGAACTCTATAGTCCAGCGGATAGCGAATTGGGAGTTTGAAGAAAAAGAACTGAGTTGTAGTTTCGACACGAACATCAACACTGAGATAGAGGTACATCAGGTTGATGAATCCTAAATAAGAAGAAACATGAGTTTCAGGTTGCGTCACTAGCCATGATTAAACTTTGATTAGATACGCTTGTAAATTGATGGCAATATCAAGACAGTCTGCTAATAACGTGTATATGACGAGAATGACTGATTGACTGTAATTCTTAAGATCAACACTTCAAAGATTCAAACCCTTAGAAATGAACTTATTACTTGTTGATTGAGTTAGCTAGATTTTAGAACCAGCAATCTCAAATAGAGTGGTTAGCGTTTCAAACATTTTGTCAGTCATTTACACGCAATGTGGAACCTGACACATGTGTGCTTCGGTTGAGATTGACATACTACATTGGCATAGGGAGACAATAGAGAAGCAGAAGTAGTAGTAGAAGAAGAAATAATTGGAGATTTTTCAACTCAGAATCCAGAAGAAGAGAAAAGTGAATATAGTTATACCATTACATAAACTCCTGACCCTTGTCACATAGCGACTTTAATCATTAGTTTAGCTAGTTGCATGGACCCTAACCAAGATAATTGTACCTAGCAATATCACTCATTTCAAAAGTTAATGACTTTATGATCTGATGTCTTAATTTGGTTACTCTTAGCTATTTTCCAACTTATTCCTACACTAACTAACATGCATATTCCATCTTAATTTATCAATACAAACTTATTGCCTTATCAGTGTTAACTAATCTAAAACATGAAACATGATCAAAAGTTTTCCCATGAGATCAAAACAGGTTGATTAATATGAACAGCTGTTCTATTAAGAAAAATAAATAAATAAAACTATTAAGAGAGTAACAACAAACCAATAAGGGAAAAAGGAAAGCTTTCTTTTAGTTTCATCATATGTGAAACTGACTCAGTTGTTTCATGAATTTTCAAAGGGAAAAATACAAATTCAATTCTACGAAATAAGAAAAACACCACCATCACCATAGCAACAACAACAAAAACAACATGGCTTTGGGTGATCTAAACATTCCGTAATACATGTTGATCATCTTTTTTTAGTGTATAAAGTTTATCAGTCATTATGACTTATCTATTCTAAGTATTACATAAGATTTTTACATAATGACTAAAAAAATATATTTTGTACAGATCACAATTCATTTTATAAATGATAATCAATTGTAATTTACTTGATAATAATAATACATCAGATGATTTACTGACTTCAACTGGAACCCAATGTTAGTGCTCACATTGAAACTCGAATCTAGTACTATTAAGATTAAATTCTCAACGCCTTATTCACTGAACTACTGAATCCAAATACTCACTAACCTCTTCAAACGATCTGAAAATGTTACTAATCATTTTTTTTAATTTCCCACCCTCGACATTTGAAGGGAAGGGTACAGGGACCGAGTTTCAGTGTAAACAACACAGACGCTAACATATCCAGCTGATAAATCGCGCACCGAATATACTAAAACTAGTACCACAATGCTAGATAAAAGTGATATGTTCAGAATGATCAAATAGCAATGAAAAATGATTAACTGCAACCCTGAAAATCGACAATTGGAAATTATAAACCATTACCAATAAAATGGCAATGTTTCAAAAATGATCAGTCTTTCAATAATTTACCAAATCTCAAAGGAATTTACCATACAATGATAGACGGTTTATCATTTTATAAACTATATTTTATTTCCATTATATGTGAATAGAGTAACACGCGTAAGTAAAAGTAAAGAGTCAATATACAGAGGAACCTTGACGACTAATAGTATCTAAGCAAATATGACTAGTTGTTTTTTGAAAAACAAACAAACAAATGAAATCCACTTTTTTAGAAACTTAATTTTATTTTAGTATTCAAATTAATTTAATTAACTAATTATTTAAAGTATGAGAGTTTAAAAAATATATTAAGTATGAAAACCATCACTTGATATACTCAAAACATATTTTGCAAAATGATTTAAGCTACTTACAAGTAGTGTAAATTGAAAACAAAAAAAATATGTGGGAATGTTATGACGACAACAACATGAACAGATGGTTATTACATAAACTGTCCCCTAAAAACAGTTCTAGGGTAATGAATTCTTGGTCGTGAAGAGTTGTTTTTCTTTTCATCTAAAGGGAATTGTGATAGGGAAATATGTTGATAAATACTATTTCCCATAAAATAACTATACAACTTAAAAATGAAATATGATATCACAAATATTTGGGAATTCATTGAAACATTTGTCAATCAACTCTTATCAATTTCATTAATGTATTCATTGTTTTGCCTTTAGGTCCGAGACCACCATGTAACCAAGCTGTACCATCATTACTACATACTGCAGAGACTGCATATGCTCTTGGTTCATCAATTGTACCAATTCTAAAAGGATAAGGATATAAATAGTGAGTTTTGTATTAGTGTAAATATATTAAAAACGAATTATGGGTAGCGGTGTGTTGATGTTTGGAAGTACGATAAATGGAACCTTGAAGTCGTGATTTATCGAATTGAATTGGTAAGTTTACTTCCTTCAATCAGCTTCTTTCCTATTACCCTCTATGCGTTAACGGATGTATGAAATTTATTTATCCAAGAGCGATTCTTGTATTTGACTTGTCTTTTTTCGGTTATACATTAATGCAAATTAAGTCGATGAATATGTAAGAGGTTAAGCCTGATGTATATATTTCGTTAACATTATTATTTGATCATATGGTTTCAAATTGTAGTCCTATAATATGACTCACATCCAAGAACCTGGTGAATGAGATTTTGGTTTTTGAAGTTCATTATCCTTTAATTCAAGTTATAGGCAGATATTCACTTTTCAATTGTAGTATATTTTATTCACTTTATTATTATTATTTAAACACACAAAACTTGGTACAAGGAGACAATAAATACACGTGCGCCACACAAATCTCATTTGATTTGTGTGAGGGCTGTGATACTGCCCGGGTGCCCAAACCGAACCAGGTGGCTTTCTTAGGGGGCCACAACCGGAGCCTTTGACCTAAAGATCTGATCCACAAGGCAGTGAAGCATCGTAAGGAGATGCAGTCTCATGGTAGCTGGTGATCAACGACTGATTCATACGCCATTTGTTCCCTCAGGATACTGGAGACCATGTACACCATTGGTTTGGAATGAGGGGTTTTCCAACTCCCCTAGGAGGACTTTCCGTGTCCACCAACTCGGTTAAAGCGCCGGACGTTCGCTTTTCGTCCTCTCAATTTCGTAAACAACACTCGTGATGCGAGAAGGCAGTGAGTATGACTTCCCTGGCGTAGGCTATATACGTGTGGCCATATGAAAGCATTTCGAGAGGGAGAGCGTACTCTCCCCACTCTCAGCCATACCAGGGCATTTGGGAGCATTTAGTGAATAACTAATCCAATTATTACATTGTTTAAATACTTCTCACTAGTATTTATATCTATTAAACTTATATTCAAATAAATATGCAATTCTGTTACTTTCTACAGTTCTCAATTATTGTGTCTCGTTTGGATTTAATACCATTATCATGACTATTGCAACAAATGATTGGAGATTTCGGGTGATATGGTTCAAAATCAGTCACAATGGTGTAGATGTATTTATTAATTACTTCCCCTCAAATCTTAAATTTCAAAATTATCTTACACTTTTAATTGAGTTAATTCATTCTTACCTCTTGAATTACATTATCTACGCCTGATGTTCCCTACTAACACTGGTACTATTGCTACTATTATAACTACTACTCTGGAATTTGTTTCGATTAATGCATCTCAGTGTGCTGATGCGGTATGATGGCTTGGACTGATGCTCATATGTACTATGTTCTACGTTGCTTTTAACTGATTGGCTGACCATTATCATGAATTCCCAATACTATTCAAAGTACCATAATTGGCGTGGTTTAACTTATGCATTTATTCAAAGTTGTCTACCAACATATCTTTGGGGTATATTGAAGACTATTTAAAATAACTATTGATGCTTATCAGAGAATCTAAGAAAGGTATTACAATATATCTGTTTATATTACAACAGCAGCTGGGAGAGTGGCGAAAAGTTTATGAAACAACCTTAGTTTTCCTTCAAATATCACTTGCTCTTCCACACAATAAAGGGGATCTATTACTGAAGCCATTACATTCATGTTGCTTTATTCAAAACATATGAAACACTTGTGTTTCAACTATTTAGTTAGTACTTCAAAGTCTAAATTGGTGCTAAATGTAATTTCAATAGTGATACAGAGGAAAAGATTTGTAGATCAGATGGATAATTTTGATTATCAGTCGTATATTCAAGTTCGTGACAGTCTGTGATTCTTATTATACTGATAATGGGTACAATGCTGACATTTAACATTATGCTCGAAGTATCTGAGGCTAAAAGCAGAATGAGTATGAAAACTAGGATGTATCGCTGTGGTTAGTTAAAGACAAATTATTTTTATTTTCACATTTGATCTATTCCTTTGGAACTATACCTCTTGTAATCAGTTTTACTTCAATTTCTGTGGAGTCGTGATTCAGCAGTTAAGACTATTAGGTCACTGGGATTAAAGCCCACTCAATCTACTTCAGTTTACGCCACTGGATAGTATCACTAGCTTTCACACTTAAACTGTAGTTCGAAGTCAAGAACATGTACATGAGTAATGATAATAGTAATGACAATAATAAATATTGAGATTATTTTGGCTCGCTTGCAATTCATTTTGTCGATTCCCTTTCTAATACACTAATGTGAAGATTTGGATCGATAGAGTTTTGTGCTAGACACCATGTTGACGTTCAAAATCGAATGAATATTGAATAAGGTGACACTTTGAAAAAAGGTTATGTTTACGCTCATTCATTAATAAAATCCTAACAAATGCTGGCTGCTTGGACTAACATATTAAGAAAAAACCCAACATATTAAAACTTACTCGTAAATTGTTGGTTTAACACTACTACCGTTTTCATCATACTTTAAAAGATATGCTGAATTAAGTGGGCCATGTATTAATGCATTGAAACCTTCTCCTGTTCCAATAAATAAACCACCAACACCTGGTATTATACAATGACCACGCCAACCACTGAAAGACACAAGTGTTTAGACATAAATAATAATAATGGGAGAAGTTCAGTTAAGAAAAATCAAACCAGCTAACGAGGTTATTCTTACTTTTATGAATAAAGCAAAAGAAAGTTACAGCAGAATTTCCACTGGCCTCAATTCTGAGCCATTCCTGATAAAGTCTCAAGCCACTATATTGCACCACCTCTAGGACCCCAACCAGGGAGTCATGAAGGACTAACATAAGCCAGTCTTGTACAGCTTTCTTTCATACCACAACATCGTGTCATACACCGACCACCTCTCCACTTTTCTCAACCGGTCTCAGAGTCGGAAAATAGTGCACGACGTGGAATTCACTGGGACAACATTCGTAAGACATGTCCAAGCCACCGAAGTTGATGTTTCGAGATGGTGATACCAACTGAATTGCCGTCGCTGTGTCCGAACACACGATGCCGAACCTCTGCTGTGCTAACATGGTGTTGCCACTGGGTTTCAGCAATCCTTTGAAGACAACGATGGTCAAACACAGAGTCGTCTAGCATGCTCAACTCAAAGAGGCCAGGTTTCACAAATATAGAAGTAAATTGATCTCATTGAAGTGTTGTGCATCCGATCTTTTACACCCAGATTAACATCACGAAGGTGCCAAAGATGGCTCAGATTGGCATAAGCCACTCTGACTTTCGTCATACGTTAATTGATCTCATCACCACCACCAGCACTTACGCAGCTACCTATATACATGAACTTCCCGAATACTTCTAACTTCCTACTACCAAGATTGAGTTCAGGTACAGGGTCCTGTCAGCCTTTTAAAGCACTTTGAACTTAGAAATTGCAAAGCACATATCATATCTACGAACACTGATTACCAACTGGTTAGATGCGGATTGTAAGGCTTGAATATCATCGCACAGTAAGACAATATTGTCCGCATACTCAAGGTCAAAAGTCTTTCTTCGGATAAAAGACCCACACTATTCATACTAACTTACCTTTGATAGGATGGTGAAAGTTGAATTATATCAGACTTTTGTTTTTGTTCAGTATCTTTAATAAAACTTGTTACAACTGTACATGATGTCAATGGATATTCAAGGCGACCAGGCCAATTGCATGGTTCTTTCTTTTTATTATGAATTATTTTCCATTTTAATAAATCGACCGAATTACTTTTACAACCACCAATAGTAACTAATGTACATGGTGTGATCGGTGTTGACGTATGATAACTTCTTGACGATACTGTTAAACTGGAATCGGCTTCGCAGTAAACGTATTTCATTCTTTGTTGAGGCGAATCCATATCAATCAAATTACCTGTTAAGAATAATTTATGAAATATTCATCATAAAAGTAGTTAAAAATATATTACGTAATGATAAACCGATCGATAATCCGATATGATCTGAAACAGAGGAACTTGACTGTATCATTGTTAGCGGACCGAATTTTCGATCAGTCTTTGTTAGCATATATACATCCTGTAAGAATCGCCTTGATATAGCCATTCCTTTGTTCTGTACTATATCTTTATATACAATCTTTCTTTTATATATTACCACCATTAAATTAACTACTTCTACAAATTCGGTGTTCATCTTGTTGTGCTAATGAGGTATGGCAACTTGGACCGATGCATATATATGCCTGGTCCTACGTTGTAACTGACTGACTGACTAGAACAAGTGGATTGTGGTTAATATTGAAATTCAGGAAGTACGTTTTGTCCAATTTAGAACTTGCAGCTATATTTACCTATACTTCAGTTTTGATGCTTACATTAGGACTCGAACCTAGTTAACTCTATCATCTGGGAGGGGAGGAGATTCGTAAGATAACCGAGTCCGAGGATAAGCTTCAATCACTAAATAATGTTTTATAAATGTTCTGCATTATTTTGTAGATTTTCTCAACTACATTACATTATCTTCATCTATGTTGATACGAAATGATGGAAAGGAAAATAGAGTAGTTAGTTAATAATCAGATAAGTGTAACTAATGGGTATTATGATGAGTCATCAACTTGGAGGTCACCTGCTATTTTACTCGAATTGTATCCACTATTCCTACTTTCCGCCTTCATATAATCTTCCCTTGATACAAATTTTTATTAACTGGAGAAGACACTGATAACAAATGTTGAAAAGTAGTTAACCTACCATATAATAAGTAAATATTCCCTGCCTTTCTTTGACTTCGTAGAGAACCTTCTCGTCCGATAATAATAGCTGAAAACGTATTCTCATCATTTAGTGGACGTATTATTTGGGCAGAATGAGCTGACAACCCAGCTCCCTGAGGAAACCCAGTAAGCAATGGTTCATTCAAGGCAGGCGGTAGCCAACTATTCGACTGAGTGTCGTATGTATGTATACCTGGTATTCTGATATGTCCATTCCATCCCCCTTTATTAAAATATGTATCACCATGAATGTTAAATAAGAATCGTAACAATTAAATAAGATAGATGTCTTGTATATGTCTCTGGATCTAAGTATGTTGCACAATACATCTAAATTTCGATGTTAAATGATTGAAGGGAACTAGTGGAAAGCATCGGGCCTAGGTCTCATGCTAGTTAACATTTACCTCCAAAACAAATCCTTGATTTTGAGGGGGCTGACTTCCCCAGGGGGTTCCAACCTGCAACACTTTAACACTAGTTGACATCAGTTCGACTACCACGAAAAGTGTCGCCCCCCTTAAAACCACGAGTTCGTCTTGCTGACAAACGTTACCTAGCAACAAAATCTAAGTGCATGGTTTTCTACCGACTATCTTTGACTATGAAGCCACAACACATACTTCAGGCGATGTTAGATTAGCTCAATCAGTGGAAAAATGAAACTTGATCAATAGAACTCTACTAGCAATAAGAACCAGGTAACCACTGGGCATGCCGAAGTAGATCCGACCCCACTAACCCTGGGGGATAGGGTTGATTAGTCACATGATGAGGCCTACTCTACAAGACAAATAACCGGATTAATAAGATACAAATAATAACAAGCGAATTGATCAGAATGGACTGATTTTACACTCGTGGGATAGATCTATAAGGTGTACTCCCACTTTCGGCAAGCCTTGATGTTATTCAGTGTCAACTGAAGCTCAGTAACTGAGCCCTACAATTCTGAGAACGCGACACCGCTAATAATTATATCGTGTTTTGACACGTGATGATAAAATTAAGGAATTCGTCTTCTGGATGAGAAACTACGATCGATCGACTAGAGAATGACAAAAAACGATCGGCCGTACGATAACCCTACCTACAGTTTTAGTTAGTCTCTAGTTGAGAGAGGGCAGGTTAAGAAATGAAGAAAAGTGCATTTTCATAAGTACCTACTATTCCTGACACCACAATTCACTGTAGATATACTTATAGACTTCAAAGATGAGAACTACACAACTACAATGTTACTACTTAACATACTTTCATATTAACATTCATCAAAGGTGATTGATACACAAACTTACCGATAAAAACAAGATATCTATGCTTGAAGACTAGACACGTATGTTGACTAAGAAATGGTGAGTCTGAAGATGTAATTTCTATCCATTGGCCTAATGTAGGATAAACTTGTATCTTGTAAAAGCAGTTGCTCGGGGTTTTACATGATGCATCATTAGAAGTTATTCCACCGTGCAAATAGAAATCTCCCCTTACAATAGCACCTGGAATATTTCATTCAGACCATATAAACAATACTTTATACCAGCATGGTTTTGTAGCCCAGGACCAATTGTGCCATTTATTGCATTAACCCACTGAAGAGAACATCGCTTTGCCATTTACTAAAGTTTAATGTTATGTAACACACGTGAAATGAACATTTTCAGCAATTTTGATATATTCAGTTTTCATTAGTGGATACTCGTAAATGTAAAGGCACGAAAAGTGAACTGAATATATTAATAGTTGAAATATAATCGGCAATCTTATCCTACTCATTAATTTTACGAGCTAACTGATTGAAATCTGAACAGGTGAAGCTAAAATGATGACAGTACAATTTCGATAGTTTAATTAAAGTTTAAATAGACACTAGTATAATCTTGTCGAAAGCTAGACTGCAAAATATAAGTGAAGGCTGAGACTATAATTTATGGACGAACTAATGAAATTAGAGATAGAAGTTATTGGACTTCGACGCAAAATTCATTCAGCCATATATGGTTAAATAGGATTTTGGGGTAATAGCTGATGACATTTCTTGGTAAAATTTACGGTCCCATCCGTGAATGTAGTATTTCCATCTCATAAAATCTAAATTTAGAACCACAAGCCGATTTTGTAGCTGATTGTGCAGCTACAAAGTCTAACAGAAGTGAAAATATAATAAACTTTTCACAGATAAGAGCAAACAGATGTCCACTCGCAATATAGTTTTTAGTATATATGTTTCAATAACTAGCTGATAGTATATATCAGATAAAACGCAATCATCACCTCCTATTTACCAAAAGATATACTGAGAATAAGCTCAACTCCGGTTCGTAATTTTGCAAACGACTTAGCGACCAATCAGAGTAAAACAGAAACCACTATTTCCGCCATCTTTGTAAACAGTGGCGGCTAGCTTGCTTGTCGGCTGACGTTTACGTGTCGCTGTAAAATTTAAGGCTTTCGTAAGCTGAAATTCCGAAATTTATGTGATACTTTAGGTTTTGGTGCTAATATTTTTTTAGGAAGTCTCGTTTTCTCGGTTTTGGCTACTGCTACCCAGGCCAGAGTATTCTTTTCGAGGTACTATGATAATTATAAGTATTCGAATTATTGTATTAACTAGGAATTCCGAAAACGGTGCAATTTAACTCAACAGAACTAGGTGAGCACAAACGAACGCACTGTATTTAGAATTCAAATCAACCAGGAATCAAGTACAAAACAATCATTAGTTCATACAAACAGTAGTTGTGCTTCATGGTTTATGTGGTATCATGTTGAACCGTTTTGTTTGGCAGTCGTTAATTGAATGTTTGCGACAAATCCTTGTTCTCATTTTGATTGCAACACTAAGCGCGCTGTTTAAAAAGGACAGTGGTATTTTCCTCTGGGTATATTTTATGGTATTGTTCGTTTAATTACAGATAAAGATTACTGTTATTGCTTTAGTTGAATTTATTTCAGTCAAAGTAATCCCCAAGAGTACCATATTTTTATAGAGAGGTTTATCATCTGTACTTTTCGAGTATAGAAACAAAAAACTAAGGGCAATGGCATTTATTTTTCTTCATTTAGTATATTTTTGAGTATTTTTTGTATGCATAGGAGTTGAGGTTTTTTTTAGCTACAGAAGTAAGATTTTTTGTCTTTTTATTGTTGTTTGGTATGGTTATATACAAACCTCTGTTTTTGTTTGTGTGTTTATCACCTATCAAGCTTTATGAGACATCCTATCTAGAGATTAGTTTTCGCTCTGAGATCACAAGACAAATAGATAGACATTGAAAAGGCAACAGGATCGGTTGAATTACATGCCAAAATCCTGAAACATAGTTCATAATATAACGCAGCTCCATTGACTGTGATATTCAATATGTCACTTGACCAAGGTGTGTTACCTATGGACTAGAAGGATGCAGTCGTCACTCACATACATAAAACAGGATCAAGACAACTTCCATCGAACTACGGGCCTATCAGTCTTACCAGTGTGGTAGTTGAAATACTGTAAAGAATAGTCAAAAAGACCATGATGATATTTGTGGAAACCAATAACTTGTTAAACAGCGAGCAACATAGTTTTATAAAGTGTTTATCTTGCACAGAAAACCTCCTCATAGCAAGCGAGCATTGAAAAAAGGCTCTGGACAACGGAAAATCAGTGGATGTGGTCTATATGTACTTCAACAAAGCATTTAACAAGGTGTCATCAAACAGACTACTCTTGAGGCTAGAAAATCTTGGTATTGCTTAACCACTCTGGAAGTGGCTTAGGGATTTCCTAGTAGGTCGTAGACAGAAAGGAAGAATAAATTCGAAGTGCTTCACCTTGTACCAGTACCGAGTGGAGTATCTCGAGGTTCTTTCCTAGGTCCTTTTCTTTTCATACTGTATGTAAATGATCTCCCAAGTATTGTAGAGTTCCAAATGTTATTATACTCTGACGATGTAAAAGTTTGTCGAGAAATAAAGGGAGATGCCGATACAAGAGCACTTCAGGCAGACTTAAATGTTGTGATTAACTGGCCTAAAGAGTGGCTGATGCCTATCAACGCGACAAAGTGTGTCTACATACACTTTGGGGATACAAAGGTAAATAGGTGCAGCATAGGAGAAATGCCGGTACCTGTGGTTCCGTTTCACAAGGATCTTGGGGTGACAGTGAGTCATGCTCTTAAGACCACGGCCCATTGCCGATAGGTCACAGCTAAGAGGTTTGGAACCCTCTGGGCTCTAAGACGGACATTTGCCAAGTTAAATATTACCATGTCCACTGCAGTATACACAACCATACGGAGAACTAAGCTTGAGAACTGCATTCTGGCTGCAAGCCCCTGTTTAAAAAGTGACTCAGATATCCTGGAAAAAGTACAGAGGGCAGCTACCCATGCAATCCCACAACTCCGGAGTTTATTATACAAAGAGCGACTTGAAAATCTAGACGTCTTCGCTCTGTGCTATCAAAGAATAAGAGGTGATCTGATTTTGATGTATGGAATGATTTTGGACCTAGTATATTCTCTCTTTTTACTCCCAATAGAGCGGAACATCTCAAAGGACTTAGAAGGCGAGTAGAAAAGCCAAGAACTGATGAAATACCCATGGCATACAGGTTTTCACACCTAGTCGTCAATTCTTGGAACCTGTTACTCGAAGCAGTGGTGTTCGCACCTTCAACTGACTCATTCAAGAGAAGACTGAAGACTCATAGAAACATACTAGAAAAGGAATAACATGGGCCGTAGGTCTTCTGTCTTTACTACACAAATCTTAATCTTTTACAAGCACTTAAGTTACAATCAGTTCCACGTAATCTTCCACATTCACGCGGTCAGATAGTTGTTAATTGAGTCCCGTACGTGAATAATTGTTGCTCACTTCACAGGATTCACCATTATTTAAAAAGATAAGTTGTTTTAGTCTGCCGCGATCCCAAAATACAATTAAATACCGATGACTTAGAATTATTTGCTGGCGAGTTTGTTACGGGAGAACTGAAGACATTTGGCCGATTAAAACCTTTTTACTGAACATCAATTTACTGTGTTTTTGGATGTGTTTGTTTCACTTAACCCTTGGACTTGTTTGTTTATATCATTCTTTTCGGACATTTTGGTTTCTTTTGTCATTGGTTTGGTATTTGGGAGTTTTTGCTCCGGGAACCTACAAAATTGAAGGTTTGTTTTGTAATTGTTATAATTATTGTTGTTAGAACGACTTTGGTCGATTATTTGTGGATTGCGAATAAACTTGGTATCTTATTTGGAGTTTTGGTTCTCTTGCCTACTTGGGTTCGTGATTTGTGAATATCGACGGCCAGTACTTCAATAGTACTTCAATATCGGAATTATAACTTTCCAGTGGTTTTCTAAGTTTTTCTGCAGCATAAAAATAAGGTATATGTGAGTGAGCAGTAACGTATTTGAACTAAGAACAATCTCGCTCCTTACTTGCAACAGTGACAACGCCATGGGACACTGAAAGTGACTTTGAGGTTTGTGACTATCCTCCTGACCCGACACCCAATATTCCCATCTTTTTCAGTATGGGAAGGATAAGTGGCTGTGTGGTCTGTGTTAGTCCCGGAAATGGTAATTTCCCAGTTGATCCCACTTTCTTTTGAAAGCATCGACATATTCTAGTTAAGGTGTTACCGCGCGAATTTAACAGGTACGTAACACCTAGTATGTTTACTAGTGATGTCCCGGAACCTGACGAAACACTCAAACGGTCGATTCTAAAACGCAGAGATCTAACCGACCGACAACGGTTAGACCAACCCCTCAATAACATCGACCTGTAACATGGTTCTGCGACAGATATGTTGCTTAGGATGAGAGAAGTGATAGGTCAAAGAACCATCGACGGAGGCCTATTCAAACAACTTTTCTTATCCAAACTCCCAAAACAGGTGCAGGCAGTTCTCGTCTCGTTCCAAAACAACGCCCTAGACGAACTAGCTGCATCTGCCGATCGAATTCTAGAAATAACCGAATCCGCTAGCCCCGAGGATTTTTCCGTCAAGGAAAAACCTCAAACGACCCAGAATGACATTAACGAATCATGTCATACACTAACACGATATCTTAAATTTCGTAATGATCGTAGTCGGTCAAGAACCGCTCGAAGAAGCGTATCACGTAGGCGATCTGTCTCTCGACCACGAGAGACAGATAATCCCGACTGGTGCTGTTATCATAACCAGTATGGCAAATCTTCTAGGAATTGCAGGAAGCCCCGCAATTACCCGAACACTAAGTCGACTGACACACATAAAAACTCGGAAAACTTCCCGGCCGGCACGCGTTAACAGCAACCGTAGCCGGCGGACACAGCCGTCTGTTATACGTCACGGGTGTGACTACGAAAGCTCACTACCTCGTCGACACTGGAGCAGAAGTTAGCGTTCTTCCCGCAAATTCCAACGACAGACTTCACGAGTCTGCTTTAAGCTTACAGGCGGCGAATGGAAAACCGATCGCTACTTACGGTAAAAGGTACGTTTATCCTAACGTGGGTTTACGCAAACCCATCCACTGAATCTTCGTTGTTGCAGATGTGTCTATGCCAATCATTGTTATAGACCTGCTACAATACCACAATCTACTTATCGACACACGCTCACGAAGGTTAATAGACGGAAACACTGAGTTATCTGTTTGCGCAACTCCTTTTTCTGGTTAAAATTATCCGCGGTCACAATTAAGCACGCCATAGACCCCTTATATCAACCAATACTCGATAAATACTCCGGGATATATCAGCCACAACCAAAATTACCGTATGTAACCAGCAATGTTACACATCACATTTCGACTACAGGACCACCTGTATTCTCAAAAGCACGACGACTGGCCCCCGAAAAGCTTAGGTTATCCAAAAACGAATTCAACCACATGATAGACTTAGGAATAATTCGGCCGTCAAATAGCCCTTGGTCATCTCCCTTGCATATGGTCCCAAAAAGGACAGCAATGGTTGGCGTCCAACTGGTCTTAAGGAATCCACAAATGGTATCCAGCTACGGTTCCAATTACCAATCCGTAAAAACATG
>NC_031501.1:1466799-1494922 GCF_000237925.1 Schistosoma mansoni | reverse complement strand
AACCAATGACAAAAGAAACCAAAATGTCCGAAAAGAATGATATAAACAAACAAGTCCAAGGGTTAAGTAAAACAAACACATCCAAAAACACAGTAAATTGATGTTCAGTAAAAAGGTTTTAATCGGCCAAATGTCTTCAGTTCTCCCGCAACAATATGCACTCACCGATCTTGTTCAAATTCAACTCATCTGTAGACGCTAGTGAGTTTTTAAATTCCTCCAATTCATTGAAACAGAAACAGATTTTCAAAGATATTAGGATTCTACCAGGTAGAACACCATTCCAACGAAAAGCAGGCCGAGATAACCACAGACTACCAGCATCAAACACCCAAGCATATCATAATCCTAAAGGTCATAAAATTAGGTCCGATCCTAAGCGGACATCTAACTTTACGAATATGCAACCACCAGAAAACTCTCCTGAATCTCCTAAAGTTCAAAGCCCAAAAGAAAGTAGTCCCAATGTAGGTGATGCCCATCCTTTTAAGAATGTCGACTTAGATTCAACCCTAAGTAGTTGTACTGATTTCGAATGGGATAATACAGTCCAAGTCGCTGTTAGTGCAACAACCAGTTACAGTGACTTTGCAACGGGTAACGGGAAAACTGGTCATAAAAATTATCTGCCTGACCACACGCTTAACGTCGATATACTCGAACCTAGCAAACCATCTCAAGCATCTTTAACAACACACGACCCTCCTCAAATTACGAAGGAGCCAAAATCAACCACAAACCTTGGAAATAAGCGTTTAGAACATGTTCACTATACGTCAGGTATAAATAGCAATCTAAATTGTAAACGGCCACTTGGTCGCACACAGACCTGATAGCCTTCTTGGTCCGGCTCCCAATATGAATACTATTCCTTTACCAAATGTTATATCCAATAATAGTGAGAAGACTTTTTTTGTACTTCCGACGGCTTTTCTGCCGGCAACAATAAACATACTTCAAATGCTGACAAAGTTGTTGAATCTATTTTCGATCGCAACACAACTCTCACCTTAGCCAATCCTACGAGTATTCATGTAAATACCAACTGTGATTTATACTCTAACCTGATTCACCATGGTAATTCTCAATTTCTTATTCTTTCGTTCAATGCCCGCTCTCTGCCCAATAAAATTACTCACCTCAAAACCCTTTTATTGCTTGTAAATCCAACTATTGTACTTATTACGGAAACGTGGTACAATTCACCTATATCCGATCATTCCATGTATATAGATAACTATGTTTTCTTTAGAACCGATAGATGTAATGGATTAGGGGGCGGTACACTTATCTATGTCCGTTCGGATATTCAGGCCTGCAAATTTGAGGATAAATCCCTTGATGCTATAGATGACTCCACCTGGGTTACTGTAAACTGTAGATCTCGGAATTATCTACTGGTGGGATGCATATACAGACCACCACATGCAGACTCTAGGTTTGACAGATTACTAACAAACATCTTTTCCATTGCTTCACACCAACCGCATACTTTTAAAATCATCGGAGGTGATTTTAATCTGCCAAACATCACATGGGATTCGACTCTGGTTTCAGGTCGACATGACAAGTTAGTTGAAACACTAGAACTTTATGGATGGGTCCAACAGGTCCGCAACCGACTAGAAGGAATAATATATTTGATTTACTATTTACAATCAACATAGATTCTATCTCAGTGCATATTGGTCAATAGTTTTTTAAGAGTGATCACAGAGTAATATTGTGTATCATTCATTCTTTCGACGCCATACAATCGAATTCTAAAGCTGGAATGATGTACAAGAGTAGACATTTTGATCAACAAACCTGGGAACGGACTGAAAGTCTTATTCGTTGTTTACCATGGGAAACTTATTTTACCACAAATAATATTGACATTGCGATCTCTGATCTATACCACAACTTGATACACTGCCTCGACTGCACTGCTCCAATCATTAGCCATGTGGCTTATAACGCCAATAGGGGCCAGAATAATTTTAAAACTTTTAAAAGAAAACTGAGGAAATTAAAATACCGTTACCACAAGCATAATGACTTGTATACACTACAGAGTATACTTAAGTTAATTGACAAGAGTGCTTCATCTAAACGCAAGTATTTTATGAATATAGAAAATAAAGCCCTAGGTAATAAGAACCCAGAATTATCAATACTTCGGCTTTTTAAATCGCGTGTGAAGTCAAATTCTCTTGGTGTGACCAAATTCTTCATAGTTAACGGAAGAATTATTGATGACCCCGATATTATTTGCGAACAATTCAGTCAGCATTTCTCGCAGTGCTATAACCCTAGAACTGAAAGCTGTATCAATACATTTCCAATGCTGACGTGCAGACACCTGTCGAAAATTGATTTCGTACCCTCCAACATCAAGCAGGCCATAACTGCCTTGAAAAAGTCCTATGACGGTGGACCTGACGGGATTCCCCCATCATTTGTGAAATATGGTAGTAGAGAATTCCCATTATTTTGTTTAAAACTTTTCAACTTATCTATGGAATATGGGGCCTATCCATCTGTATGGAAAACATCTCTTATCACTCCCAGATTCAAAACCGGATCACGCAGTGATATTGCTAACTACAGACCAATTAATTTGACATCCGTGCTGTCAAGAACTATGGAAAAAATAGTCCACAAACAGCTATTATCATTTTTGCTTTCGGCTAATCTGATCAGCCCATCCCAACACGGGTTTATGACCAAACGCTCTTGCTTCACATCGCACCTGGAATTTTTTGATCAAATTACCCAGAGAAGAGATGTTGGTCAGTCTGTGATAATTCTGTATTTCGACTTTAGTAAGGCCTTCGACAGCGTCTCACACAAACTTCTTCTAAAACTCTCTTCATATGGAATACAGAATACCCTTTTATCTTGGCTGAAGTCATTTTTAGAAGAACGTAGCCGAATTGTCCGCTTTGGATCTTGCTACTCCAAACCTGTGAATGTAACCAGTGAGGTTATACAAGGAAGTGTAATTGGCCCATTACTATTTCTCCTGTTTATCAATGACGTTTGCTCCCTCTTTCAATATGGGAAACCTTTTCTATTGGGCGATGATCTATAAGTGGTTTATTCGTTCTCATCTCTCACCAAAGAAAGCTTTATTTCAACGAGCAATCCAAGCATCGAAATAAACAAGTTGTACGACTGGACTATTTCGTGGAATTTGCCACTTATTGTTGAGCAAAAGTGGATTTATTAACATCGGCCGCTGCCTTAACCTTTATCTGGCTATACACAAACATACGCTGAAACCTCTCACACTGTTCGTGACTTGGGTTTAAGATATAGCGACAGTTTGAACTTTTCTGAACACATTGCATCTCAAGTATCCAAAGCTAGAAAGCTCATCGGATTCATAATGATTAATTTCAATAATATCGAATCGAGATTATTATTATACAGAAAATGTATCTTACCAATTCTTGAATATGGTATTTTAGTTTATAGTAATTGCAGGCATAATGACCTGATTAAAATTGAAGGTGTTCAAAGAAGGTTCACCAAAGCTGTTTCGGGGTGTTCTGACAACGAAAACTATCACCAAAGATGTCAACAACTCAAACTAGAACCTCTCTGGATCAGGCGTATCAAATTAAACCTTATATTTCTCTACCAGCTTCTTAACGGTATTTCTTACTCTTCGCTATCTACCCCTTCATACTCTATGATACCGTCCCACAATCTACGCAATAAGGAAAATATTCTAGCGATTCCAAAAACCCACACAAATTTACGCCAAAATTTCTTTGTTGTTCGCTACTCAACCATGTGGAATAGACTGCCAATGAACCTCCGATGAAGTGATACTATAATCCGGTTCCGAAGTCTTCTTGATGATTTTCTTTCCGAAAGTGGATTGTGTCACCTATTGAATATTAACGTGCTTAACAACGATTTATACAAAAAAGGTCCGTCATCTATCTAACTGACTGAAAAGCAAAGTGAAACCTTTGAAACTTTTCACGTCTATTTCACTTTATTTCATATTTATCTTAATATACAAAGTCTGCTTATGTTCGTATTTATAATTACTACTGTTATTAATATCATTATTGGTCTTTCGACACATTAGATATTCTTTTCATCTCTTCTTGTCCTTCTAAACATATTTTACTCCTAAACATCCAAAGTCTACAATTAAAAACAAAAAATCCTATGTTCCACTTGAACAAATAATTTTTTTCTTTAAATATTCACAACATGTATATAACATGTAGAAATTTATATTTAATTATTCTTTGCAATTAATTATGACTATGATAGCATCATTCTAAATTATTATTATTGCACTAATGTTTATACTAATACCCGGTTTCACTCTGTATACTGTTACATAAATCTACACCTACTTATCCGTAAGGGTTTATTATTGTTGTTATTATTATTATTTTAAAATTATTCGTTCATCTCAAAAGTCTATGTCCATTACACTATTATGATCATGGTCGGACCCTTTCACTGTGTGTTCATTTCTTTTCTCTCTCCTTTTTTTTCCTTCTAAATAAGTATTATTCTTAAGATTACGAAGCTTTGGATTAAGACGACAATTTGTGTTACGCTGAATTCAACTTATCAGACTCGTTTTATCTTCACTAATGTATATACACCTCATACACATTGATTATCTTTTGCACTTAATTGAGACTTTCATAGCATCACCCAAAACTATGACTTTGCTCGCACAAACACTTATTCTAACGTCATATCTTACTGCAATAATAAGTTATTTACTTATTAATTTATTCTGTTTTATTTTATTTTTATTACTCGTTTTGCTATACATACATAGTTGTTTATTCTTGTTCTGCGTTAAGATATTTACATATTCCGCGTCTCCTTTATTTCTATTTCCTTAGTTTCTTCCTTTCCTTCTTCAAAATCAATTCAAAATTCTTGCTAATTACTCAGAACCTGATTTATTGTTACTATTATTACTATTCTATTATTAATATTTTATTTTCCTTTTCCTTCCTTTCTCAAACATGGTATATGTAATGCTAACATTATTGAGAATTGTGTATTATTGCATTTTTGAAGAAACCCGAAATGGTTTCTTCACAGCACTTATGTACTCATAAGGTGTTTGTGAATAATAATAATAATAATGGTTTAACAACTCTTGGCAACCTTTAGGATTTTTCTCGAGACGGTTGCTAGACGCGGAATCTAGGTACAGCACGTTCGGTAGAGAAATCCTAGCTATGTATTGTGCCATATGGCATTTCCAACATTCCATCGAAGGAAGAGAATTCACGCTTTTTACCAATCATAATCCTCTTACCTTCTCTTTAAGTTCATCTTCAGACAAGTACTTGCCCCAAGAGTCTCGACAACTGGACTACATTTCACAGTTTAATTCAGACATACAACACATTTCTGGAGCAAACAATGTAGTCGCAGACGCTTTGTCTCGTATTAGTTCCTTGAACAGTTTCCAAGGGATCGACCTTCTTAAACTCGCCCAGCTTCAAAAAGAAGACACTGATCTTCAGCACGAGTTATCTTCGACAACACTCAAACTGCGTAATAAACAGATGGGAACAGGTGAGGAAACTTTACTTTGCAACACATCTACGGGTAGGGATCGTCAAATGGTACCAAAACATTATCGACACAACGTCTTCAGTACGTTGCACAATCTTTCTCATCCAGGTGTCCGTGCAACAATCAAGCTTATAGCCGAACGGTTTTGCTGGCCTGGTATGAATAAAGATGTGAGGGAGTGGGCACACTCCTGTGTAAGCTGTAAGAAATCTAAGGTCATAAGACACAACAAATGTCCCTTAGGCTCTTTCAAAACCCCTGACGCTCGTTTCGACCACGTTCATCTAGATTTGGTAGGACCCTTACCCGATTCAAATGGATACTCATATCTCTTAACATACGTAGATCGTTTCACTCGATGGCCAGAAGCAGTACCTATTAAGGACATTACTGCTGAGACAGTGACTTGCGCTTTCGTCGAACGATGGGTGGCAAATTTCGGCTGCCCTTCAACGACCACTACAGACCGCGGACGTCAGTTCGAATCTGAACTTTTCCGTTGTCTGACCGCACTATTAGGAATCACGCGCTTCCGAACGACCGCCTACCACCCATAAGCAAACGAGTAGGTAGAACGTTTCCATCGATAACTTAAAGCTTCACTATCAGCTACAAACGTTCCACAGTGGACAGACGCTCTTCCACTCGTCTTACCAGGTATCCGCAATGCAGTGAAGGCTGACATTGGATACACTGCATCTCAACTCGTTTATGGAACGACACTCCGACTTCCAGGAGAATTCGTAGATCCTTCGGTTTCTTCATTGAAAATGGATCTAAACTCTTACACGAGCAGGCTTAC
This sequence comes from Schistosoma mansoni, assembly GCF_000237925.1. NCBI lineage: Eukaryota > Metazoa > Platyhelminthes > Trematoda > Strigeidida > Schistosomatidae > Schistosoma > Schistosoma mansoni. The sequence goes on along the minus strand of NC_031501.1, from coordinate 1,488,561 downwards.
AAACGCAATGCGTTCAGTTAAACCTGCTCACACTCGACCTCAATCAACTGATGTTTTCGTTCAACCTGAATTACGACATAGTACACACGTTTTCGTTCGTCGAGACTCACATCGAAGGCCTCTCGAATCAGCATACGAAGGACCCTTCAAAGTTCTTCAGCGTGAACCTATGTACTATGTAGTCGATAAGAATGGCACGAACGATAACATCAGTATCGACCGACTAAAAGCAGCGTACTTAAGAGGAAACCCTAGCTACGTCGATTTTCCTTCGGTACATTCAAACGACACAGCTACTACACCTGTAGTACCCCACACGACAAACAACACACACCTTGGTGCTTCGTCAACATCGGAAAATAAACCTAAAACAACGCGTTCTGGAAGAAGAGTAAGATTTCCAGAACATCTAAACGACTATTGCACGTAGGACACAAACTTTATCTCGGATTCCCTTTGCATTAAAAAAAAACAATTTTTTTACTTATGAGCGTGTATTTTTTCTAAAAAAAACAACAAAAAAACCCAATTTTTTTACAATCTCTTTTACGCTACCGCGAGTGTATTAGTTTAGTTATTTTTTTTCGCTCACCTTGTGTCCTTGTGCAAGTACGCGTGTATTTTCGACATGCACTCACACGTTATATTTTTTTTCTTCTCCAGGACGGCTGGAAAAGAGCGACGAAGTTTCGCAAGGAACCAAAATTTTCATTGTACTTTTTTTTCCTTATTACTATGTTGTACTTTATGGTCCCTTTAGTATAAGGAAAGACGACCAGACGCTGCTAAACATAGCAAGCTATCAGAAGAATGTTTACCAACGACAAACTCGTTAGGTTTAAACTTCTGGCTGGCCACGTCTTAGGGGCATCACTACCTCACTAGGGGGGAGTGATCTGTAGCTGTAAATAATTCCCCAAAATCAATAGCTCATTAAGTGTTCGACACTGGATGCTGACCACATTGTTTTAAGTGGAGGCTTGTTTAACTGAAGGCTTTCGGTCATACATCCGTACCAAATCACGCTACGACCCAGTGTAGGACACAGCTCCTACGTTAACTAGCCAGATTAGAGTAAACGCTTCTCGATATATCGATAACGCATCAAATATATCTTTCCTACTTCTTGGCATCTGACTTCTGATTTCAACTGGTTGGGGAACGCTTCGAATATAAAAGATGTTACTGGTCGCTAGTTGTAAAATTAGAATACCAGTTGTATCTTCACTGGGAATCAGCTTGTTTGCTGTTCTTTCAACAGCCTACCGTTTCTTCAGACAGAGGCTAGCTGCTTGTATGCAGTACTGGAGTTTAGGACGCAAGAATACTTTATACAAAGTCATAAATATTTTAGTATAGAAATGGCTGAAGGCTCCACGTATTGACCATAGGGTCCTAAAACTTTTGGCAGCTATTCCAGTATTTTTTAAGTCTTGGCTGACGATGACTCCTAAGTCATTGTGTGCCTGGACAACAGGTAGCTCAATCTTATTCACTGTGTATGTATGCGATGTTTTATGGTGTAGGAGCTAGGGGCGGCCACACCAAGACGTGGCACAAATCCATGAAGTCACTGACAAGTGGGCTGAGCCATGTTGGTAGGTGTAGACTACTTCACAGTTTGAACCCAAGCAAACCAAGCCAATCAGCATCTCTTGTCCTTCACATTTCAAGCGACAGCTAACTAACTCAGACATTCCACTTTCGTGGAATATGTTGTCAGCAACGGTAAATGGGATAATATTTCCGATGAATAGAACCACTCATCCCTCACGCTTATGAGTTTTATCGGTTCTTACTAGTGTGAAACCTCCCAAATCAAGTTCCGTGCTGTTTATAGACTGCTTCAACCAAGTTTCTGTGACTGTGATTACATCCGGCTTGGTAGAGTCTATCTATACACCTGGTCTCCATCGCTTATTGAGCAAGCTTCAAGCATTTGTATGACAGATCCGAAGCTCATTTAAATAGTTTCGTGCTGCACTCAAAGTAGATCTGAAATCATTCTCTTTCGAAGCCTCACCACCCGAAGATTTACAATTTCTAGGTGTTTTTTCTCTAGCATCTAACCTATGTTTTAGTTCTTTTTCAGCCTTTCGTCTCTTTACACTGTCCGTGGGTGGTAAGTCTTTAGAGACAAAAACTTCTGACCCCTTTAGTTCATGTCCATTCTGCAATATTAGGTCTCGTTCACTGGAAGAATTAAATACCACTTTGAGCAGCCTGGTTTGATTCCGTTTCAAGTCTTTTTGGCTACCTATTCTATAAACCTTTAGGGAAGTGACTCTGAAGATGTCTCAAAGTATTACCTGGCTTAGTAGCTGTTTTGTCATCTCAATGTCATGCTTCAAACGAGTTCTGAGTTCTGAGCCTTCACTCCCCTTGACTCGATAAAAGACAAATGACCTGTCGCTATGATCGGTCATCAATCAGAGGTTTTAAAAAGGAACTAGGCACAAACAATACCCAGAGGCTAGAGAAATTGATGACCAAAAATGTAACCAAATCCAAAAGAACCAATGTACTCAAAAGTATTGATGACAAATTACTTTTGGAAAAACCGGTACCCTTGGTGAGTACTTTGGTTGAAATAAATTCAGTCAAAGATAAAATGGTAGTCTTAATGTGTAATAAAAGATAAAATCAATAAAATTAACTCAGTGAGGAAAAATACCACTATCCTTTTTAGATAGCGCGCGGTCCTCATAAGTGTGATGTTTACAAAGCCAAGTCTTCTATTTTCTGCAGGCTGAATCAGCCGTTTCTGTGACGGCGATTACACTTGGCTTGGTGAGGTCCGCCTGTACACCTTGCACCAATCGCTTGGTGAGTAAGTTCTGAGTACTGTGCAACAGACCTTAAGTACAGAATATCAAAAGCTCTCGTTTAATAAGCTTCTGAGTTTCGTATAAGTGGATCCCAGTTTTTGCCAAGTACGTACTTTGATTTACGAAATCAACCGATAATATAAGTTATTAAAGTAAAATGACGCTTTATTATGTCCTTGAAGGTATATCTTGTTTAACTTGTAAAGATGTAACGGAGTTGAAATTGCTATGTATGATGTACTAATGCATTCTATTTTCTTTCTATTGCAGGGCGACCAAACATAAACTCTTTAGAGGAAGAAGAGCAAGCCCTATGTACACTAAGCTTACAGGATGACTCATAAGACTACTTTGAAAACTGACTCTTCCCGCTGTACTCGAGATCTCGCGCACTGCGCTTTTTGATTTTGAAATAAAGAGGCTCGTGATTCCCACTGTGTTCTCTCTTGGTGTGAAGTCCTCGTTTAACATTGTGTGCTGTGCTGTTTTTCAGATCTGTACTGCTGTTCTCTAACTGTTGATTCCACGTGTTACAACGTGATGGAGGTGTTCACTAAAAAACGCGATGAAAACCTGAACGAACCGCCGGTGATTCCAGTCAAACCAGCAACTGGCTCAGCTCCCCGTCAACCGCCACTCCTGGAAAACTCATCAGACTATACAGTGTGGAAGTTCAAAGTCACAGCCTATCTTCGTAAAGTTCCAGCTTCGGAACATTTCGATTATCTTGTGTCCTACCTCAGCGACAAAGCTACCAAGAGAGCTATGGTCAACGGGTTTGCGGCGGACAGTACTCTCGCTCAGAACTGGAAGATCCTCGACGATTGTTTTTCGTAACCAGTGGATCCCCAACAAGCAGCCATCCGATTTTTGTCACTACATCAAACACCCGGCGAGAATCCAATAGATTATTTAAATTCTTTGCAGCAGATGGCTGTGCGGGCGTTCTCTTGTCTTGATGCCACTGGACGAGATGAATTGATTAAGTCTCGGTTCGTGGAAGGGTTAATATCCAGTTCCTTAAAGGAACACTTCCTACTAAACCCTCCAACAGATATAAATGCCTTAAAAAGAACAACATTCCGGTTCATGGCAGCCGAGCAGCTAAAAAGCCCAATTGACATGCACCAGCCAACGGCGATGGCAGTAATACAACCCACAAAAGCGAGCCGCCCAATAAACCCTCAACACATATCCGACGTTACCCAGTCTTCCCACTGGAGCAACAGTCGAAGACAATTCAGTCCCGCTGAGAAGAAGTGGAGATCAACGAATAGTTATCACGGTCGTCAATCCGAATGCCCGTACTGCCGAAGGTTTGGCAAAAATGCAAAGAAATGTGGCCATAATCGTTCTGGTAACACAAGTAAGCCGCACATTTTCCATTTATCTTCTTATGTTAACCATGTGCGCCCCATCACGATTAAGGGTAGAGTACAGGGTATTGATATCGAAATTTTATTAGACACCGGAGCGTCAGCATCCCTAATTAAGAACGAGCTTTTAGGAAGGCTCAACCATAAAGTCCAACAAACGCGATACCCATCCACATTACTCACAGCGAGCGGAGACCCATTGAAAGTGAACTCTAAGGTATGGTTGGACCTAACGATAGATAGACATCTGTTCCGTCATGGATTTTTAGTTTGTCTGACATTGACTTGGGATATGATACTCGGAGTCGATTTCATGTTAGAACATAAAGCTGGTATATTCATGGACAGCTTGGAAGCGAAATTTGGAGAGACTAGAATACGCCTGCACCATACTGACACGTCATTTAAAGCTGTCATGTCCCCCCTTCTGATGGTACCTCATAAAACGTAGTGGCAGGCGGTGGATTGGCGAACTGGTCATCCGAGGAAACTGTCATCCTATCTGGTTTTATTTGGTTATAGTGTACAGTTATCACGTCATCCTGGGGTCGTTGCAAGTTGCGTAATACGAACGTAGTGGGGGATCGGATGAGGACGATTTCAAAGGGGCCTTGCCAGGGCTGGTGGAATTTACTGCAATTCCCTGACGATGTCACGGGACGACGTAGCCAAACGCGATCATCGACCTTATACACTGGTCCGTGCACCCGACGATCGTACAAGTCCTTTTGATGTTCACTAGCTTTGTGCAAATTGCTGTTGACCAAGCGGTATGTATCAGCTAAGCGGTTACGGAGAGTACGTATGTACGGTACATGCTCTTGTTCTTCGCAGGGCAGCAGGGGCGTCTGTATCTCCACTGGTAGGCGTAATTCATGCCCGAATAATAAAATAGCGGGTGAAAACCCGGTGGAGCCATGTACCGATGTACGATATGCTAAAAGACACTGAGGAAGGACATCATCCCATAACTCCTGCGATGATCTGCTCACAAACGCTTGCAATATGGCTTTAATACTTCTGTTTGTTCTTTCTACCAGCCCGTTACCTTCTGGGTGATACGCAGTGGTTCGTGTCTTCCTGATTCCCAATAGCTGGCATATCTCGGCGATGAGGTGACTTTCAAAGGCTGGACCTTGATCAGAATGAAGTGAGAAGGGGGCGCCATAGCGGGAAACCCAATGATCGATGAAGGCTCGGGCAACCGTAAGAGCGTCTTGCTGGGGAAGGGGTACTGCTTCGCATCATTTAGTAATCTACCATAACCAGTATGTAGCGGTTCCCTTTCTTTGTTGTTGTTAATGGTCCCATGATATCTATGCCGACCCGCTGATGTGGTCCTGTGGTCACCATCGGAGTTAACGGTGCACGAGGTGTCTGTCGAGGCGATTTGAAACGGCAGCACGTGTTACAATTTTTGCAAATTTGCACTACATCTTCATGCATGGATAGCCACCAAAAGCGCTGGCGGACCGCGTATTCCGTCCTTCGTTCTCCTGCATGACCTAGTTTGCGGTGCACCTGCTCCACAATGCTCTCAACTTTTATCCGTGGTACTACCAATAGAGGTTGTCTCGCTTCGTTAATTAAGAATAACGTGTCACCATATAATTTTAGATTGCTCCATTTAGTGCAAATACGACGAGTTGTTAATGATTGATCCTTTAACTCTTTCATGGATGGTTTATTGTTTCCCTGTAACTGTCTTTGATATATAATCTGCATGTCTGGGTCTGCTGCTTTCAGGTAAGGCCAATCGATCTCTAGGGCTGTGCTAAGAACTGCATTAACAGTACCTGCGGTTTGAGGTATGCGGGAAAGAGCGTCTGCGTCTGTATGTCGGCTTCCAGGTCGGTACTCGCATGTGAAATCGAACTCTTGTAGTCGTTCTTGCCAGCGTGCCACTTGCCCCTCTGGTTCGCGGAAGGAGCGGAGCCATTGTAATGCACGGTGGTCTGTGCGTACACGGAAAGGTTTACCTAGTAAATAATGGCGGAAGTGTTGTAAGAATTTTACTAATGCTAACATCTCTCGACGCGTTGTCGAATATCTTGTTTCGCTCTTATCCAGTCGACGGCTAGCGTACGCAATGACTCTTTCTTGCCCATCTGGGGCCACTTGTGATAGAACTGCTCCAATAGCCGAGGAGCTGGCATCCGTATCAAGTATAAATTCTCCCCCGCTTGCTGAGGTATCCGGAACGGCTAATATGGGTGGAGAGCTTAGTCGTGTCTTCAAAGCATCGAACGCCTGTTGACACTGCAGTCCATAAAAATTTTCGTCCTTTGTCAGTCAGTCAGTCAGTCACAACGTAGAACTTCGTACGTACGTACATCAGTTCGAGTTGCCATACCACATTAGCACAGAGATGCAGTTGTCGATTCAAATCCCATAGTGGTAGAAGTAGTAGGAGTATAATCAGAAATCCAAAAGATTAGGGGTTTCAAGAAATTATTGAAGGAGTATAGTACAGTGAAATAAATTTGGAAAGAGAAAAAGATAAAGACATGAGGAATTCAGAAGATTAGAATTTGGTAGAACACAAAGAGTGGATGCATCTTCGCCATTGCAAACGATTTTGAGCCATGTCTTTCGTCCTTTGTGCGTCAAACGGTGTAAGGGTGTTGCTAACGATGCAAAGTCACGGACAAAGCGTCTAGTAAGAAGCTAGGCCAAGAAAGCTACGAACGTCTTCAGGTGATTTGGGCTGTGGCCAATTAACAATGACACGTGTCTTTTCTTTATCGGTGCCTACTCCATCTGCAGTGATACGATGTCCTAAGAAAACTACTTCTTTCTGCAGCAGGCGACATTTGGACGGTTTTACTTTTAAGTTGTGTTGTTGAAGGCGATGGAGAACTGCTTTCAGATTAGCATTATGTTGCTCGGGTGTGCTACCATACACAATAATGTCATCAAGATAAATCAAACATTTATGAGGTACCATATCTTGTAAAACTGTTTGCATTAATCTTTGGAAAGTAGCTGGGGCATTCGTTAGACCGAAAGGCATTACTTGGAATTCGTATAAACCATTTGGCACTACAAATGCGGTTTTCTTTCTATCTTGTGGTCTGACTTCCACTTGCCAGTACCCTGATGCTAGGTCTAACGTTGAAAACCAACATGCACCACTCAAAGCGTCTAATATAGCATCGATTCTCGGAAGAGGAAAAGAGTCACGCTTAGTTATAGCGTTAAGGCGTCGATAGTCTATGCAGAGTCGCAGAGAGGAGTCTTTCTTTTTAACCAGGACGATAGGTGATGCCCAGGGGGATGATGACGGTACTATAATATTCTTGTCAAGCATATCCTTTATCATCGTATCCAGTTGTGGTTGATAATGTACTGGCACTCTACGAGGCGGTTGCCTAAGTGGCCTGTGGTCCCCCGTGCAAATGGTGTGTTGCACCGTACTCGTTCGATTGCCAGAAATACTCTCTTCGAATACCGAACTTAACTGTTGAAGCACGGCAATCGTTGCATGTCGATCTTTCTCTGTTAGTATTCGGTTGCCGTTTACTTGCCGCACCAGGTCTGAGATTCCCACATATGACACAGCTTTAAATGACGTGTCAGTATGGTGCAGGCGTATTCTAGTCTCTCCAAATTTCGCTTCCAAGCTGTCCATGAATATACCAGCTTTATGTTCTAACATGAAATCGACTCCGAGTATCATATCCCAAGTCAATGTCAGACAAACTAAAAATCCATGACGGAACAGATGTCTATCTATCGTTAGATCCAACCATACCTTAGAGTTCACTTTCAATGGGTCTCCGCTCGCTGTGAGTAATGTGGATGGGTATCGCGTTTGTTGGACTTTATGGTTGAGCCTTCCTAAAAGCTCGTTCTTAATTAGGGATGCTGACGCTCCGGTGTCTAATAAAATTTCGATATCAATACCCTGTACTCTACCCTTAATCGTGATGGGGCGCACATGGTTAACATAAGAAGATAAATGGAAAATGTGCGGCTTACTTGTGTTACCAGAACGATTATGGCCACATTTCTTTGCATTTTTGCCAAACCTTCGGCAGTACGGGCATTCGGATTGACGACCGTGATAACTATTCGTTGATCTCCACTTCTTCTCAGCGGGACTGAATTGTCTTCGACTGTTGCTCCAGTGGGAAGACTGGGTAACGTCGGATATGTGTTGAGGGTTTATTGGGCGGCTCGCTTTTGTGGGTTGTATTACTGCCATCGCCGTTGGCTGGTGCATGTCAATTGGGCTTTTTAGCTGCTCGGCTGCCATGAACCGGAATGTTGTTCTTTTTAAGGCATTTATATCTGTTGGAGGGTTTAGTAGGAAGTGTTCCTTTAAGGAACTGGATATTAACCCTTCCACGAACCGAGACTTAATCAATTCATCTCGTCCAGTGCCTATTTAAGAGAGGGGGCGGTGTAACGGAGTTGAAATTGCTATGTATGATATACTAATGCATTCTATTTTCTTTCTATTGCAGGGCGACCAAACATAAACTCTTTAGAGGAAGAAGAGCAAGCCCTATGTACACTAAGCTTACAGGATGACTCATAAGACTACTTTGAAAACTGACTCTTCCCGCTGTACTCGAGATCTCGCGCACTGCGCTTTTTGATTTTGAAATAAAGAGGCTCGTGATTCCCACTGTGTTCTCTCTTGGTGTGAAGTCCTCGTTTAACATTGTGTGCTGTGCTGTTTTTCAGATCTGTACTGCTGTTCTCTAACTGTTGATTCCACGTGTTACAAAGATTCTGGGAAAATTACTTAGACCGTAGTGTCGTGGTCCGGGCAGATGTGAGTGCACTTGTCTTTTATTTATTTACTATTTATTTAAACACATAAATATTGGTACAAGGAAGCACCAGATACATATGCGCCATACAAATCTCATCCGATTTGCTTGAGGGCTGTGATACTGCCCAGGTGCCCGAACTGAAGCAGGTGGTTTTCTTAGGGGGCCACACCCCGAGCCTTTGAACGAAAGGTCTGATCCACAAGGCAGTGGAGCATCGTGAGGAGATGCAGTCCCATGGTAGCCGGTGATCAACGATTGATTCGTACGCCATTTGTTCCCTCAGGATACTGGAGCCAGCCCATGTGCGTCATTGGTTTGGAATCAGGGTTTTCCAACTCCCCTAGGTGAACTTTCCGTGTCCACCAACTCGGTCAAAGCGCCGGACATTCGCTTGTCGTCCTCTCACTTTCGTAAACAACACCCCCGCCACGAGAAGGCAGTGAGTAGGACTTCCCTAGCAGAGGCTATATATTCGCTGGCCATGTGAGAGCATTTCGAGAGGGAGAGCGGACTCTCCCCACTCTCGGCCATACCAGGGCATTTGGGGACCACCTGCACTTGTCTATGCTACTAGTATAATAGGCCTATTCTACAATTGTAGATTTGCCATAATGTGACTACCCAGTCCATCAAACTTTACATGAAATCCTCTTCCTACGGTGACAGTATGTGGTTGCGACTGAGGACTTCTAAACGATTCATTTCGGCTGGAAAGAGAATAATATTTAAATAAAGGAGAAACAGACATTTCCTGTGGCTCTATCCACAGCATTCTTGCACACAGATTCATCTAACAACTTATCGCCTGATGTAGTTCCTTTGGAAAAAAACATTTTTTCACAACGGTAGATAATTTGGTTAAACGGAGCAATTTTTTCCGGATTTTTGCGCCACATTATAGTAATAGGTTAAAACTCAGGCACTGATTACTCAGCGTTTCCAGTAGAATTAGTCGCTGATATAAACGTTGAAGATAGTAACAGCCACATCACCAAATGTGTCTACATTTACACAAATTAGAAACGTATTTAGCGATAGGCAATAGGGCTTGTCCTAAGTGTTTGGATTTTGAATGCTAGATGGCTGCATTCAGCCCGAGTTTCTATCATTTTCCTTGATCAGTTGATCTAGTAGGATTAAAATGTCCTTAGGCTTGAAAGACTTTTGTTAACTTTCACTCTTGAGCGTCGTAAAGTGTCTCCGAAATGGAAGGTTTGTGGGGTTTACTAAATAATTATGTCCCTGTCCCGGATGTATGTCTCACGAGGTTCTTTTGAGTTATTTTTTAATCAAGATGCTCTTCGAGAGCATATTTCCAACACTATTCACATGTATTTTTCGAACTTAAGTGAATAATTGAGTGGTGAGGGATTCTCCACTTTTTTGGCACTATAAAAAGTAACGCAGAGTCTCAGCTAATTTAAACATCAAAAACCCTTGATATGGGTGAGAATTGTAAGGTTTATCATCAGAAAGATTAAGTATAAGGCACTTCCTCACAGTATTGTTATATTTCTCATCTTAAAAGTTGTAGGAAAGGTTTGAACAATTTTCCAGGCTGACTATAAGAGGATTATCACAAGCCATTGTTCTCCACCCCATGTTTTTTAAAACTCTGTTAAAGTTGAGAGTGTTCAGGCCTGGGTGTCTTGTTACTGGGATGTCCTTACGACTTTTTTGGTGACCGTTTTGTTGATCTTGCGATCAGATGTTTGGGTATAGGTTAACAACAGAAAGCTTATGATTATTACGTAGAGATAATGTGCATTATCTTTTGCTAATATTTACACCATTTGGATTGAGGTGTACTAGTTTTGGTCTAGGTTAACTTGAACCGTAAATCTCAGTTCTTCAGTTCGCTTTCATTCATAACGTAAATGCAGCTTAAAGACTCACGTGTGCTTATAGTGTTATCTTGTAGAAATGTAAACTTCAATAACTTCACGAATATCAAAGCAAACTGGTCTTTATGAGCTCTCTGCTCGATTGAACGATCGTTATGCATCCATGGTGGTATAAATAATGATAAACCAGATACTTGTTTATGGCGTAACTGACAACTCTAAAAAAGCGACTACAATTTAAGCAGATTTTAGAACTTCAAACATGAACACCAACAAAATTCTCATCAATTAGTTGTTACCATCAAAATATAACTATAGTCTCATTATTTTGACCAGATATTAGCCTAAATATTCATGTATATACCCATATTTACTTAATAAGGAGTATAAAACTAGTTATGCTAATTATCTGAGTAACTGCAGTTCTAAACATCAATGGGGAAATCCAAACAACCAATGCAAATGAATTAAACTTCATTTCACAAGTCAGTGGGTATTTTAACTCAGTGGCTAAGTGAATGACGCGATGTTGATTAAAGCGAACGGTACTTGGTGAACATCAATCCTGGCATATGGCAGATACGTCCATCTGACACCGGATTCTACTACTAGCCACCACCCATTTCTGCTTATAATGGTAGTTATATTGTATATCATTGAATATATATATATATATATATATATATATATATATATATATATATATATTTATACTCTTTTGGTGTGTAGATGATTTCGCACCACAGAGTGTACAACTTGTTTATCTTATGAGTTTCATAGATATTCCATTCATAGATATTCCAATCTAGTGGTGCGTATATATTTTAATGCCCCTTTGTACCAATGTTTATATGTTTAGATAAATAAAATAGATATATATTAATGTCCCTCTCTGTCATAATAAAACGTAAGACTTATATATTTGTCAAGCCATGTTTTTTGAACCAATGTTGTTCACGGGTTAAGCAGTTTACCATTTTCTAATATCCACCTGTAGATTAAATTTCTACCAAATAAATGAGCATCAAACCATGTCTACGTTAAGTGAGCAGGTATGTTTATCTTTGCGCTATGGTAATGATAATTTGTTTTAGATTGCTATACAAGAAGCTGTCCAAAACGAATTGCAACAAACTGTTTTCTCACAGGTAGCCTAACCTAATTGATTTCCTGTTTTAACCACTTATTTTGTAGCCTATATACGAACGTTTTGGTGGCAATATCTTTTTTCCTGTTTCTCGTACAAATGCTTTAATCCAATGTAAAGGTATCAGTATGATTGCTTAACTAAACACGTAATTGTTTTGCAGAAAAACTTTTAAAGCTGAGTAAAAATTCATCCGAATTAAAAACGGACAAGGACTAATGTATAATCATTATTCTTTATCAGTCTACTGAAAAGATGAATAACACAAGAGCATGTTACTTTTCTAAATATGAAAACGAAGCTTTATAATTAAATAAATCATTTGTATGTTCATCTTTCTTATTACTTTCATATGTTGTCAATGGTAAATATTCATAAGTTCTTTTCGTAGACTAGACAATTAATAATATCATAATAATAACGAACACTTTTCTACTTCTCCGATGTTTATTTATGTGCGAACTACACGTAGAAGTGATACAGGGCAGGAGATTTGGTTTGTCAGGTGCGTACTATTACTACAGAAAATAAATAAGAAGATTTCCGAAGGCCCTATCAAAACAGAAGGATTAGTATTCTCCAAACTTTCACTGTATTGAGAGAGAATAGATCAAATGGTCAACTGAATATATTCGGGTCATTGTTAAGTTAACTATTGGTTTAAAAAATGTTAAGTATGAATTTCATATATTGTCTCTACGCAATTATTCCACAACCGAGTGTACATAACTAGTCTTTTTAAACTGAAGTAGTAAAGTGGAGGGAGGGGGTTTTGAACCTGTTACACACACCGGTTGAAGGTCACCGAGTGGTCTAGTTTACTGACTCAACCTTTGATGCTGAGAAATGTAAGCCAAGTTAGTTATAAGATTATATAATCTTATAGATGGAGGTAAGATGACATTTAGGAAAAAAGACCATATAGTATATGTGATCTAATTGGGTCATTTTTTCGTCTCGTATCTTCAAAAATTGTTCAAAAGAAGTATTAACAGGTAAAAGCCTTAAGTGGATGAAAGTGTTTTAGTGAAATTTAGATGTACAATCGGTCAAGGCAGTTATTATTTAGTGAAATGTAACTTAATGTTGAATTAAATCGATTTGTGTGTCAGGAAATTTACAACAAGCGAGACTTAGTTTAAGCAGCGAAATCCTACCGGAAGCCTCCTCGTGATCCTGCTGGGTAGTGGTAGTAACTTCATGAGATAACTTGGGCATTCGTGGGGGATCGGACTAAGCAACCACTCCACATGCTGTAACCCCAGTGGCCGCTATTCAAGGTATCAAAAATCGTTTACGGCTGCCCTTTATATATATATATATATTGCAAGAGTCTCTACCTGTGTCATTGTGGTATGTAATTGTATACGAAGGGTACGTATTGTGTTCGATTTGGAGGACCTAGAAAGATATTCTGCCTTATGACAAAAAATGGCTTAACCAAAATGAGAAACAGGCCTGTAAAATAAAAATAATGGGTACTAAACACGAGTGAAAAGAGCGGTGATCATCATCCCATCCGTGACGAGTGTTCTTATGTGTATGCTAAGTGATGCATAAGCGGAAACGTGTTACTACACAAAAGTTGTCATTTCATTTAATTGTGTGAGGGCTGTGATACTGCCCGGGTGCCCAAACCGGATCAGGTGGTCTTCTTAGGGGCCCAGACCCGGAGCCTATGACCCAAAGGTCCGATCCACAAGGCAGTGGAGCATCGTAGGGAGATGCAGTCCTATGGTAGCCGGTGACCAACAATTGATTCATACGCTATTTGTTTCCTCAGCATCCTGGAGCCCATGTACACCATTGGTTTGTAATCAGGGTTTTCCGACTCCCCTAGGTGGACTTTCCGTGTTCACCAACCCGGTTAAAGTGCCGGACATTCGCTTTTCGTCCTTTCAATTTTGTAAACAACAGTAATGCCACTGTGAGAAGGCAGTGAGTAGGACTTCCCTAGCAGAGGCTATATACGCGTGGCCATATGAGAGCATTTGGAGAGGGAGAGCGGGCCCTCCCCACTCTCGGCTGTACCAGGGCATTTAGGGGCGAAAAATGTTTGGAGGTATTGCTGTTGGCCGAGGATTGGAACCCAGGAACTACCGTGTTGTGCACGAATGCCCGATCTCTAGACCACTTAGCCAGATTTACTACTGTCCACTTAAAAAAGATGTTTTCTTTTATATTGATCTGCCAAGAACTAGCTAAAAATTTCATTGTTCCTATGCTCATAACTAAATATTTTGTTATTGAACAACTTAATACACATATTCACTCTTTCTCTTTGTGCATATATTTGTTAATTACATCGCTGATAGGCAGCGACAACAACTGAATATTACTGTAAGGATGGCTCGTTGGCAAACTCAAGAAGCCCAGAAAGTGCCGAAGACATTCCATCCAATCACCACTAGGGGAACATTCTAGAATGTCGATGTGTAGCTTCCCTATTGGATGAATAAGAATGACCCCCTATTGGCTGTCCTAAATGATGATTTACTTTCAGCCAAAAAAAACTATAAATACATAATATTTTTGTACTATATTTGACACTGTTTTGGGAATAACATTCCTACTTATTAGTCTTCTGTTTTCTCTCTTGCGACGTTGCAGGGCTCGATCGTTGAAGTAATTTAGTAGTACGCGGCATAGCAAGAATCAAAGCTCTACATATAACACTAATTGGGGACAATCGAATGTATTTAAGCACAAACTACAGACTATCTCACTAAATTCTAATAACCATACAGCAAACAGTTAATTAGCAAATTAACAACCAATTGTTTCAATCTTCACTGTTCCTTTTGTAAATATCAATCCATCTTCTCTAATTCCATTGTTCATGCATTTTCCTACCAATTGCGCTTTATTTAAGTTCTTTCCTTATCGATCTTCTGCCAAGATACATTCTATGTCTGACCATCGCCATATACTACTTATATGGATATAAGTAGACCAAACTACATAACAACTAAATATTACATAAATGGAGATAACTCTTTCAACTATCAAATAATATATTCATTTATTGTATGTAAACATCTATATATAAAGAGAAATTATATAAAATGGTGTTTACATAAAGAAAACCCTCTTTACATAAACTATTCATTCATTCATCAAATAAACAATAAAACTGTTTCTAAATCATTAAAAAATTTGAAAAAAAAAGTGACCAAAATAATAAAATCATGTATAATATACAAATAAAGAAAAGGAAGAAGAAGAAGAAAAACACTGACTAAACGTACAGTTTAAATGCTTCCACTCACTCATTCACTCACTTATATTGAATTCATAATTGATAGAAACATATTGACATAGTAATAATGATAATAAGGGATAGTAATTCTTTGTTACCCAAGGTAACAAAAACAACAATCCCCATTTGATTTCACATTTTATATGGATTAGATATAAAAACAAAAGTTCCTATTCATGAATTATTATAAAGATTGAACGAGTTTAAAAGGTTTTAATAAAGAAGGATATTGATTAGAATTTGGATGATTCAATGTTCAATTGTTTTGACTATGAAAATACCTACCGGGTAATTACAATAATGATGGTTTAAAAAATAGTACTGCCATTTGTAGCTTTTTTTTATTTTTCGGTTTCAATGTCTGTTTTGTGTTTGAAACGGAACAAACAAGTGACCAATTACATACATACAAAAACCGTTTATGCTGCTGTTGTTGTTACTATTCAATGGTCAATTTAAGCAGTTCTCTTTCTCATTTAAAAGAAGTGAGTAAAAAAAACCAGTGAAACAAGGAAAAAAAAGAAAAGAATAGAATCTTCAACAATTAAGGCTAAGTGAGTGAATTATCGCCTATATATATATATATATATATATATATAACTACATTCACGATCCCGCACTCGCGAGATTCGAACCCAGGACCTACCAGTCTCGAGCCGGAGCCCCTGACCGATAGACCACTGAGCCATATATATATTTATATATAGCTATACATGTATATAAAACTGGTTAAAAGAACCATTTTTCATGTAGATAAAAAAAAGAGAAAATTACGTATACAAAAACAAACTGTACAAAAAAACAGAAACAAACAAACAAACCGAATATCGAAATACACATAGAAACTCATTGTCAATATATATATAGAAATTAATAACCCCTATATCATTTTGTATATGGATATAAACAACAATCATTACAATGTTGTAAGGCAAAAAAATGAATAAAACAAAAAAAAGAAAACGAAATTCAAAATCGGTCACAGATAAATACGACATCATACATGGAAACAAAAAATGCCTATTTATAGATTTAAAAAAGAGTACCATTTTATTACCTCCTAGAGAGAGAGGCAGGAGGAGAGATTATGTATATAATGCACAAGTTGGTGTATGGAAGTAAAAAGATTATTCACTTTTATTCAAGCTTTTAGATTAAGCTTCATTAAAGATCATAGGTTTCTATGAAGAAATAATTATTGGTTTTAGTAGTAGTGTTAGTTGCCATCGATTGCATTATTATTGTCAAACGAATTATACTGAGAAATCATAGATACAAACGCAGAGAGAGAGAGACAAACAGCATTACTGTTTACTTATTGTTTCTTTGTACCTGTTTTTTTAAGAAAAAACGAATGAAAAAGTGAATACTCATTACAATTAATTGGTTATTAAGTAGCAAGTAATTGTTATATCCCGTGTAGAATCATGAATGGTAACTTTCGAGGACTTACTTATGGACCAATGTGATATGCATATTTCCTATTGTATAACTGTTAAGTAACTAAACTATTCTTATTTGTGTCCCTCTTATTATAAGCTTTATTTTGACCTATAGACTATTATTATACGATTTACCATTCCTGAGTTATCCCCAGTTCATTAACTACTATTCCCCCTATTCACAGCCACATTCTTCTAAATCTTGTACAAATATTATTTTCTATTTTATGGTACGATGTGGTCAGTTTGATTGGTATATAAACCCAGTATGTTTGAGAATAATGATTCATATTTCAGAAGCTATTATTGGTGTTCTGGACTTAACTGACTGGGCTAGACAGATAGCAGGGTCGATACGCACTCTAGACTGCTCGTACAGTTTTTCATGTGTCACTGTCCTAATCAATAATTCACTCCTCTTAGATTGGCCGTTTTATCACGTCATACATTAACTGGGCATCCACTGGGCCACAAGACATAACAGTAATAAATATCATTTTTGTCTAGTCCAGTTTAATGCTAATCTGATTCTTTTGATTAAGCTGCGATACGGTAACTATTATTCACAGTAACTCGACATCACGTATACCTTGGTTAGAGATAGTCGATAGAAAAACATGTGTACTTGTAAATTTGATATAACTGACGCTATTTGATGGATACAAACTCGCGTCATTCGGTTCCACAGACTGGGATGTTATTACTGAGCTGTTCAAGGTGCAATTGATCTTCCGTAGGACTCATTTTTTTTCTATCGACTACCTTTAACCACCTGACAATAAAAGTTATTAAGTCAAAATGATGGTGTTCATCCGTGATCCCATCTGGGATCGAACCAAGGACCACTTAACCCTTATGCTATTCAGTTATGATTCAATCGTTTAAAAATCAAGTGCTTTCTACGGGACATGAAGGTTTGATTCCTTATGAGGTCGTGGATATACATCACAGAGGAGCCCCATAGTAAAACAAAACAACTATCCAAAGTTTTGTGGTCTTCAACGATTCTCTAACTAGAGTCAAACTACGATACAATTCTCAAAATTACATAGCTAGTTTAAGATGATGCCCTCCTTTCCATAGTTGATATACACATGCATACATGTCCAATCGGTTAAACAAAACAGAAACAAAGAAAAAAAAACAGAAGTGTTTTACATCATAAAAAAAACTACCTGTTGTTTTGCTAAATCGTTTAATAATGGGTTCGGTCTAGCTGATATACGTAATTGAGCTAAATGCATTAAATCACAGCCTTGTTCCGGTAGTGAACTAGCATCCGATTCATCACATGTTCCATCATTACTACGAACATCCATCATGCCAGCAATATCACTAGAACTATGATGTTCCGTAGATTGTTGTTGAATTATCTGATAATTATTATGTTGTAATTGTGTGGTTTGTGATGATGGTAAGAGTTTATTCATAATGAGGTCATTATTATTATTATTGAGCATTCGATTTGATAACGATGAAGAACCACAAATATCATCATTACGACGAAAAGCAGACAGACTAAAATCGCTTCCTACATCATCAATATCAGTTAATAGAGGATGAGTACTTCCACTGGAACCTGTAATACCAGCAACACCATCGTTGGCATTGTTCTATTTCAAGGAAAATAAATAGTGAAAAAAAAGTGGGAATCAATCAGTAATCTTTCTCAAAAAGTCGATTAACAATTAGATATTTTGAATAATAGTCAGTAATATTCATTGTAGAGGATGATGCGTTGGTCTAATTTGCTACATAAGCACCTTAGCACGACGACATGAATATAAAAAGAGTCAAAGTAATTGCAGTAGCGATGGTAATGAGAAAAACTGAACACTAAGAATATGATTAGAGAAGAGGGAATGGTAAGGCTGAACTACAAGGACGATCACGAGCAACTCATTAAACAACTGTAATAAATTTTTGACGTATTCGTCCGATTAAAAAACAACGAATATGCAAGAATGATATAAGATAGATTGTTCAATTTTTGCGCGAAATTCATTCATCTACATTGGCTACAACAGGATATTCTCATAGTACAGCTGATGTCAGTTTGTG
The DNA here is from genome assembly GCF_000237925.1 of Schistosoma mansoni. Lineage (NCBI taxonomy): Eukaryota > Metazoa > Platyhelminthes > Trematoda > Strigeidida > Schistosomatidae > Schistosoma > Schistosoma mansoni. The sequence goes on along the minus strand of NC_031501.1, from coordinate 1,469,820 downwards.
ATGAAAACCTTAAATCCATTTCAACCAACGTCCCCAACCACTGGATTGCAGTTATCAAGCTGACCTCAACTAGGCAGTCTGAACCTATATTAACATGAATAAAATCAACGTTGAATGACCTCAAGGACTGTTACCATGTCTTGTTCTGGTCGCCCCTAGCTTTCGTTCAACCACCCCTCATACACTAATTAACACCACCTATCAAGGCAGGTGGTTGTTGTTTTAACATAATGCATGTCTTGACCAATTCAACTGATGAAGATTTAGAAGTTAACCAATTGATTTGAGATCTTTCCATAGTACCCTATACATAAATCTAAAAAATCATTCAATCAGTGATCCCAAAATATGTCAGCGACCCTCCTCGAAGGCATCTGTGAACAAATACTTGCTACTTATGAATATCATCTAGTTTGACAGGCCATTTTTAATAGTCATAAAGTAGAATAGAGCAAACTGCTGCTCAGTAAACTTATCTTGTGGTTACCAGACGAACATCTCATCTGCGCCATCAATAACGTAAGTTGGTAAAGGTCAAGTAAATTTTCTGAATCCATGCTGAGGTTTCATCACACACCAACCTCACCGAGGCTGATTATACTTCTGAGATAAGTGACGCTCTCAACTATTTCACTCCTCCGTCATTCATTTCGAAGTTGACGGAGACACAGTCATGAATCAATATTTTGCGACTACAGAGAGAGAGAGAGAGGGAAAAACATTCCAAATACCCACGACAACCAATCCCTGACAACGCTACAACTATATAACTAATCCTCAACATAATAAAAAACATACCATTTGATCACTAGGATAAATGATTGCCGAATTGTCGTTTATTCTATAACTTTTGTTAATATTATTATTCGTATGATGATGATGATGAACTGAATCATTAGTATTCCAAACAGAATATGATGGATTAAAATGTGATAAAGTAGTATGATGTGATGGATTCGATTGAATATAATTCGATGGACTATTATTGATAAACGCAACAGTATAAGGATTAAACATACTACTCAAGTGAGTATTATTATTATTATTGACATTACTAATATTAGTAGCAGTGGTAGTAATAGCATTCGTTGTTGTTGTCGTCATAGTAACATTAACGGCATTATTATTATTATTATTATTCATTTGTGAATTTGTAAAATGCATCATTTCACTGTCTTCATCTAAACTTAGTTTATCATCTTCATCTAATGTTGTTGTTCTTGAATAACCGAAACGATTGTTCACTTCATTATTGTACAACAGAGAATTAGTAGATACTGGCGGTAATAATAATGGACTACAACCATCATGTTGATGATATATATGTTGTTGTGCAGATGTTAATGTTGGTGTTGGTTCAGTTGGTGATAAATACGATTGAAACTGTTTTTGTGGATAGTAAGATAACAGTGATTGGTTAAAAGATTGATTTTGTTGTAGAGATGTACAATTTAATTGACTATTAGTTTCAGCGTAATCATCTGTAGCAACATCTTCATATGGATGTTGATAGTATAACTCCAAGTTACCTATATACAAATCAATTAATAGATATTAGAATAATCAGTAAAAATTTGTAATTGGTTTATTGAATATAATGTCTATGTACCTGGTTTTCGGTTAGATTGTTTATATTAGAGGTAATATGGTACTAGCAACTGCTTGCCTCAACTAGTCTAAATTTGTGCATGATTCAAACCTGTGACTTCAGATAGACAATTAATAAAAAAATGGCTGGATAAATATTTGTCCGGTTTTAGGATTCATCATAAATAGATCCTCATAACTCGACACATGAGGGGGATGAACTCATGACCGTCCATCAGGTTTCTCACGGATAATCATTACTTAGCGGATGATCAATCAATTGTAAGTGAATTTGATTATTTTCTATTTGTTGTACTGTGTAATCATCTCATTAAACTACTTATTTATTTAAAATAAATAGGATTTGGACACTAAAAATTGAGTGACTACATTAATTGAGTTTTATATAACTGTATTCAACCTTCTGAACACATCTCTAAGACCCTGTAGATCAAGTATTCCACAGATAGTGCCCAACCTGCTACAGAGGAATACGATCTGTCAATTAAACCAATATTCACAAAACCCCTTCAACTAAACTATAATATTAGTATGGAGATTGTAGTGCGGGATCGTGAATGCGCACTACTGAAGAGTCCTAAACTAGGACGAAACGACCGTCCAGTGCATCCAGTTTTTCAATGGTGGTCTAGCTTAGATTAACTTGTGAATTCAAGTTTGAAAATAAACTATAATAGTCAGCTAACTAATATGATTTACTTCAAGATGTTCCTGAAGTTTTAGTGAAAAGATATAACTGGTGAGGTTTAAACATATTGTCAGTGAAACAGTTTTCAACAATGGCGATGGGTAATCATTGAGCAACATCACGAATTAATTGGCTGGTGACCAAGTGATTCTAACAACTAGACATTTTCCGTGATACCTGAAGGTCTTAGGTGTAAAATTACTAAGTAGTTCCTTACTACATAATGAATTGCCCCAGAATGCCCTTATTATTATTATTATTATTATTATTATTTAAACACATAAATATTGGTACAAAGGGGCACCAGATACATATGCGCCATACAAATCTCATTCGATTTGCTTGAGGGCTGTGATACTGCTCAGGTACCCAGACCGAAGCAGGTGGTTTTCTTAGAGGCCCACACCCGGAGCCTTTGACCGAAAGATCTGATCCACAAGGCAGTGGAGCATCGTGAGGAGATGCAGTACCATGGTAGCCGGTGATCAACGATTGATTCGTACGCCATTTGTTCCCTCAGGATACTGGAGCCAGCCCATGTGCGTCATTGGTTTGGAATCAGGGTTTTCCAACTCCCCTAGGTGGACTTTCCGTGTCCACTAACCCGGTTAAAGCACCGGACACTCGCTTTTCGTCCTCTCAATTTCGTAAACACCCCCCCCGCCACGAGAAGGCAGTGAGTAGGACTTCCCTGGCAGAGGCTATATATTCGCGTGGCCATGTGA
>NC_031501.1:1445813-1466599 GCF_000237925.1 Schistosoma mansoni | reverse complement strand
TCACATGGCCACGCGAATATATAGCCTCTGACAGGGAAGTCCTACTCACTGCCTTCTCGCACCACGGGTGTTGTTTACGAAATTGAGAGGAAGAAAAGCGAATGTCCGGCGCTTTAAACGGGTTGGTGGACACGTGACTCTTCATATTCTAAATGTTTGTAAGAAACTTCTCCTGAACGCTGATCGGATAAAATGTTCCCCAGTGTTTTCTGGGACCTTTTAGGCTCTTTTACGAGGAATTTTCTAAATTATCTCCCGTCAGAAACCTAGTACATCAGTGCGTTAGTTAAATTAATTTTGATATAATAACTTCTTATTATCGGTTTAAAGGAAACTAGCTCACCTTGTATATTATTATGAGTATTATTATTATTATCTATCATTTGAAGACTTGAATCATATACAGACCTATTGTTTGTCATATTATTAACACCTCGATGAATGATTTCAGGTGAAGTGAATAATTGTAAAGAATTAGGCGGCTTGTTATTATTATTATTATTTTGAATTGATAACTTGGCTTGTTGATGTAATAATAAGTTATTTAATTGAGATTGTGAATCTGATGATTGAGCATATGAATGTTTTACAGATGATTTTGATGGTAGATAAAATGGATTATAATGCTGCTGCTGATGATGATGATTAGGATCAGTTTGTAATTTATTTACTAAATTTTGTTGTTCATTTATTTGACGATTTATTATTGATCCAATATTCAAATGAGCATCAACTTCTGGTTCACTATGTTGACCAGTATATTCTTCTATACATGTATAGATGGATATATAGTTGAATAGTAAAGTAAGGGAAAATGAGACCAAAAAAAATTACAAAAATGTAAAACTTTTAGTAAGAAATTGAACGGATATGATATTTCTTTTCCAGAAAACTTATGTTACTTATTAGAGACTAGTTTTTTTACTGAACAATCTTCCCCCTTGTATTATCATAGATTAGTTGTGTACGGACTATTGTTTTACAACTTGATACATTTTCTATCTATCTGGTCATATTGAACTAGGTCAATTTTGTGCTTATCCATACTGGGTCAACCGCTCTTATTGTTCAGTTTATCACCTTCAATATGATATATTTTTTAACCTAAACTAATTATTGGTTATTATGTAACTAAGAAGCACAAGATGGACATTTCGTCCTAGCATGGGACTCCTCAACAGTGAGCATCCACTACCTCACAACCAGGAATCGATTCCAGGGCCCTCGGTTCCGCGCGTGAACGCTTAACTCTAGACCACTGAACCAGCATCCAAATGTGTTAATGTCTAACTTCAATCAATCCATGATCCTGCACCACCTTTCATTCATTGCCTGTGGTAGATAAATATACAGACAACGGTGAATATGAGATTGCGGAAACTGTTGAGTTTCATTGGAATCATGAGCCGATCACCACCAAGACCGAGGTTTCTGGGTTTGATTCACACGTCCAAGGTAGCGGGTGGGCACAGCCGAGGAGTCCTACAGGAGTGCGAAATGGCTGTCTAGTGTTTTCAGGTTTAAATCGTGATCTAGCAAACATCACTTCGTGATTTCGACCGTAAGGATACTACAATCTCCACAAATTCTTTACATTAATGCTGTATAGTCATTTATTATCTATGTACACTTGTATATTAACCTTCAAAGAAACCAAACAGCTGAATGACTTCAAGTGACCTCAAGTGCTTTACGCTATTGAATTTAAAACTATATATAATCTACTTATATATTCGGAATTGATATTCAATAAAATCTATGACCATAATCACAGGTTTTATTTACAATAATGTCGGCTTTCAACAGACCAATGTTTTTTAAAGTTCTTTTTGCATTTAAGCAATGTTTGTTTCTATTGAAAAACTCAATCCATAAACAAAAGAGATAAATTTACTCAGTTGAGGGAAAGTCCAACATCTATTAGATTTAGATGTATATTTTGCTTGCTACTACTTATGAGTAGTTAAAGAAATATATAAAAAATAAAAAGAGGCTATCTTACGCCAATAGAAAAAGTTAGAAAGAGTTCTGTTAGACTACCATTGGAAACTAGGAAGCACTAGATAGTTTTTTTCTATCCTAGTCAGGGACTGTCCAACAGTCCGAATCCACGAATGTGCCAAAGGGGATCAAACCTAGGACCTTTGATCTAGTGCTCGAACGCTTAACCACTAGACCACTAATTTAAAGTATGGGAATTCTACAATCTCTATGACACGAATAATAATCCTGTACTCATTAGTGACTAACCTTAAGATCTAATTCCTGGAGTTCTAGTGGTAAGCCGTGGTCAGTGATGTTCAACTATGCCGGGTGAGATAGTTTTACATATTAGAGGTTTGAAGACGGTCGCGCAATATCGCGAGTTGATTTATGTTAGATATGTATACTATAGCATGCTGACTCAGTGGGCTATAGGTTAAGCATCGACATTCGAGACCGAAAGTCCCGGGTTTGAACCTCTCTAGTAGATTTGTATGTAGGCAAGACAAAACAGATATCTAATTTTTCCTCTTTTTTGATGGTGACCAAGCTAAGATTCAAGCAATAAAACGACACTGGTGCATACAATAATCAGTTTCCTTTCTCATCTGAATTTATTTTATTCGATGCCAAATTTTATTTCTTTTCAATTAACCATAGTTTATTGTGGATTACAAAATTTCTCTCGGATTTTATTCATTAATTTTTACTAGGAATCCAAACATGTGCAGTCAGTTGGGTTATAATCGAATACATCCAGTATAACTCAATAACTGAATAGTAACTTCCTCCACACTTTCGTGTTGATATGAGATAATTAACTCTATTCTATTGTTACTATTTCATAGCTGTCAACTTTTCTCTTTATCCGAAACTAGTTCTTTTTGTTGTCTACTCTGATTTTGTACAAATATATTGTAGTGTCTATTATCATATCAAGTTCATATGGGTTATTCTAGCTTCCGGACAGACTAATTTATCTATCTTATTTATCTATCTATCAATTATTCATTGTATTCAAATAAATAAACTTAATAATTAGTAGATTTAAAAAATATTAAACATAGTTAAACAGTAGAATTCAATATGAGCATTTCTTCCGAGTTAAAATTTGTCAACTGAATAATATTTAATATCAGAAGGGGTTTTGTGGATATTATAGTAATTTTAATAGTTGAGATCATTGTTGAGGAGTTCCACAATAGAACGAAACGGCCATCCAGTGCTTCCAGGTTTATTACACCATGGTGCTCTAGCTTCAATTGATTCATGATCTCAACTATTAAAATTATGAATAATATTTCATTCAGTGTTTATGTTCATAATTGAACTTAAACTGAATTTACCTGAATTAAATTTCGTTTGATTATTGTTGATCATCATACCGATAGGTTGTTGTTGTTGTTTCATTCCTGATAACTGTGATTGTTGGTATTGTTGTAATGGCATACATATTACATTCGAATGATTACTATTATCACTGTTATTATTATTCGTAGTGGTAGTAGTAGTGATGGTGTTAGTGGTCGATAAAAATGATGGAGGAAGTGGTGGTGGAGATGATAAATTTGCTAAACCAGTACTTCCACCACTGCTACTAAATCCACCAGCAGATCGTGATGTTTTCGATGAACCTAACGATGAATTAGTCGAATTCGACTGTTGTTTACTATTGATTATTGATAATGATGAATTAGCCGGTGGAGTTGATAGATTATACAATGGTTGTTGTTGGTTATTTAACGTTACACATAATGGATTGAAATTATTCGATGATGTTGAATGTAATTGATTCGTTCTATTTTGTAAAAAAATAGTTGGGTGACAAGAAGGTGAAGAAAGGATAGGAGGTGATGTAGTTGTTATATGTTTCGATTGGTTATTTCCAAGACTACTAATACTTTTATCAGTAGTAGTAGTAGTCGTTGTTGTTGTGTGAATTGAATTTTGACATTCTTCACAACCTGATTCATTACATTCAACTTCTTCCCATTCACCTTCAGAATCTAAATAAGATTTACGATTTTCATTATGACTCGTGTTATTATTGTTATTATTATTCTTCGCTGACTCAGAATTAGCACCTTCAAAGTAAGAATACAAAACAATAAATATAGGAGTGTAAATACACCCATTCACACAAAAAAAAAAATTCATGTAAGTATAATGAAAACAAAGGATTCGTAGAGATTGGAAAATTCCATGGTTTACACTGCGGAGCGACCTTAGTTAGATAATTGTACAAAACCATGAATTACTGGACACAGCTGTTTCGTACTAGTAGGGGAATTCCCAGGACTGTACATTGAGCGGTTCACTTGAGGATGAGGTTCAAACTTAGGATATTTAGATCTCATGTCGGGCGCATAACATTTTGACAATTGAGTTGGGATCCGATGGTTTACATCTCAACTCAGGGGTATAAAGGCTAAGCAATCACTGTGAACACGGTTGATAATGTTAGTACTTCTACTAATCTTGAATTCGTTTGACTAATTTCATCTCTGAGTTAAAGTGATGTGGCAACTTGGACCGATGAAACCTGATATTCTTTAGTTCGATCTTCTTAGGAAGAGTCATAGATGCGTAATGCTCAGGAGTCCCGTGCTAGTAAGAAGCAGTTGTTCAATGCATCCTGGTTTTCAGTGGTTATATAACTAAGTTAAGTTCATGATCTGAACTATCCGAGGTAGTAATACTACTAGTAATGCTAACAAAAGTAACAAATGATTCATTTCAATAATATAAGGCATTGTGAATAACTTTCAGCGCAATATTAATCATAAAATGTACATAATATAACATATTGTGTATACTTACTTACCAAGTACATGCATATGTATTTACTTTTGAGCCATACCGTTTATGCATGATAGTTAGTAATTACAACCAGCTGCTGATAGAACTGAAGTGTTTTTTTCGGGAGTGGGATGAGTTTTAAAATGTTATCTAATAGTTGAAAGATGAATGTGTTTCAACTATTAGCCGACTGTTATTGAAGCATTAAATATAATTGTAAAATATCAGTAAAGGATTGTGGGAACTGTTGAGTTTTTAATTGAGATCATGAACTGATCAATGTTAGACCACAATTGAAAACCTGGAAGCACTGCACAACCCTTTCGTCCTAGTATGGGACACCTTAGCAGTGAGCATCTATGATCCCTCACGCGAGACTCGAACCCAGTACTCTCGGTTTCGCGCGCGTACGCTTAGCCTCTAGAGCACTAGACTCGTTGAAGTTAGACATTAACACCATTAGATGCTGGCTGTTATTCAATAATTGATTATAACTGTAAAATAAAATAACTGTTTGATTGGTATAGATTGAAGTATACAGTAACGTCAATTTTGTAAGATAACCATTTTTTAATCAGTTACTGAACTTATTTGGATAAATATCTACAAATATGGTAGAAGTAGATTTAGAGTTGAAGTGAGCAGTTAAATCAGAGTACAGACATATGATAAATCAATTGTAGGTAACTTACCAGTTTTAGACGATATTGTAAGACCAGCTACTTTCAATAAACTCAACTCATCAGTTTGCTGGCCTACATTACATAATATTGTTGGAGCGGGTGGTAAAGGACTACTTCTTCGCGAACCGGAAGTTGTACAATCTTCATCCGTTATACTTCGTGTTCTTGAACGTCGACGATGATAAGAAACTGTCGTTAGCCCAGAAGATGATGAAGATGCTTCGGAAATTCCAGAATGACAATTATTAGTTGTACTAGAAGACGATCCTAATGATTCACCGGCAAGATTAATTGTTCCAGAGATTTCTTGATTAGATTCACCATGACGTTTATGATGTCCATGGTGTTTACGATATCGACAATGGCGACGATGATGTTTACGACTGTGTCTATGAGAACTCCGTTGGTCCTATAACATGAAAGATACATAATAAATAAATAATTTTAACTATTTTATCTATATATTTTATGACTGTTTTAAGTAATGGTTCTAGAAATTTAGTGTGGAATGTCTATAGATATTAATTCTCATATTCCTTTTATTTTCATCGATACGTTGTTGATCGTTCATAAGTCAAAAATTTATTTGATTGAGACACATAAACAATGTTACAAGGAGGTACCAAATATATACGTGCCACAATTAATCATTCGATTTGTGTGAGGGCTGGAATATTACCCGAGCGCCTGAACCAAAGCAGGTGGTCTAATTAAGAGGTCACTCTCCGAGCTTTGACCTAATCCACAAAGCAGTGGAGTAACGGTAGGTAATGAGGTCCCATGGTAACCGATGACCATTAACAGGTTCATACGCCAGTTTTTTCCCTTAGAATCCCGGAACCCATGTAACCATTGATTTAGAATCAGGGTTTTTCAACTCTCCTAGGTGGATCCTCCTTATCCACCGACCGGGTTAAAGCATCAGACATTCACTCTTTGTTCTCTCAACTTCGTAAACAACCCCACCGCTAGAAGGCAGAGAGTAAGACTCCCCTGGCAGTGGCTGTATATGTGTGCTCATTCCGAGAGGGAGAACAGACTCTTCCCACCCTTAGCCGTACCAGGGTATTTGTGTGTTGGTTAGAAAAACTTAGCCTTATCTATAGTTATGATTTGAAATTCACTGATTGAGAAACAATCTCAATGTATATTTTACATAAACAGTCCTCAACATCTCATAATTTTCCCATGGAGTTAATAACACTTATAGGTAATCTTCGTAGTTCAGCTGGTGTATTTGTTGGACAGACCATGTACTTAAATCTTTTCACATAAACAGCAGAGTATTAATTGATCAAAATCACATTGTCAATATCAGTATTACCGTAGAGAATAACCGTAAGATATATATATATATATATATATATATATATATATATATAATGGGGGGAGAAGTTGATTCAACGATGGAACCCTTCTAGAATTGCCACCGGTGCAAAAGCCGGAAAAAAGAGGAGGGTTGAAATAAGGTTAGAAACCCCATTCTGTAGAAAACAACCTTGTTAAAAAAAAAAGATGACCAGAAAGTCATTTAGACCACTTAAAGTCAGCCCTGAGATTTGAACGATCTTCATTTAGAAGGATTATGACGCCTTGTGATGAAAGCCGAGATTCGCCGGAAGTCAAAAGGTCGATACCTCTCTTGACAACCACAAGGCAGTGGAGCATCGTGGAGATGCAGTTCTACGGTAGCCGGTGACCAACGATTGATTCATACGACATTTGTTCCCTCAGGATACTGGAGCCCATGTGCACCAGTGGTTTGGAATCAGGGTTTTCCAACTCCCCTAGGTGGACCCTCCGTGTCCACCAACGCGGTTAAAGCTCCAGATATTCGCTTTTCGTCCTCTTAATTCGGTAAACAACACCCGTGATGCGAGAAGGCAATGAGTAGGACTTCTCTGGCAGATGCTGTATACGCGTGGCTAGGAGAGCATTTGGAGAGGGAGAGCGGACTCTCACCACTCTCGGCCGGAATTCAGTCAGATAATTTCATCTCACTGTGCTAACGGATTACGGTAAGTTGGATCGGAGTACATACGTACCAGATTCCATATTGTGACTGACTAACTAACTAACTAACTGAATCTATTCATTATCTCAATCTAATTATTTATATTAACTAAGGAAAAACAAACAAACAAACCTCTCTTTCAATATTAATAGAATCGGTTCCAATATTATTATCATTATTAACACATTGAATAGTTTGATTATTCTCAGAACAATTTTTTTTTAATTGTTGATTTAAACGATTCGATTTATTATTTATAATATCAAGTCGTTTTGAACGATTATGATCTGGTGTTGTAGGATCAACATTTTGTTGTTGTTGTGAATTATTACATTTGATTACATTAACTTCTAAAGCAGTTGAACAGGTACTTGTAGTAGACGAAGTAAATGATGAACTCAAACTTTGTACATCATCATCATTATTATTATTATCATGATCTTTGTGACAATGAGGATTAGAATGTGAATGACGATGACAATGAGGATCTAAATCAGTAAATGATGATGATGTAGAAGATGATGATGAGGATGAAGATGTAGCTAGTGTTCCACATAATGAAGATGATGATGACGATGATGATGAATGACTTGATAAAAATTCTAAACCATGACTTGATATAGATGAACTACCACTTGGGCTTCTATCATCATTACCATTAATATCATTTAACACTGAACAAAATTCTAAGTGTGAACTTCCGTCATTTACACTGTTTGAACGACTAGTTACTGTATTATTGCCCTGTCGAGATAATCTCCGACTACGATTATGATGTTTTCTCAACTTTTTCTCATTTTCATGTAAATGACAAGAACAATCAGAGAATGAATCATTTCTTTTCATGATACCGGCATCATTATTATCCATAGTATTAGTACTAGTATGATGATGATGACGTGATGATTTTGAATGTTTATGCCTGGATCGATGATGACTACCAGTTGCTCTCGATGATGATGGTGATCTATGACGATGATGATGATGTTTTTTATGATTAATTGATGATGAAGATCTTCTATGATGTCGACGATTAGTGGCAGTGTTGATCGATGAAGAATTACTCACATTGTAACTGCCGCCTTCATTTTTATTCTTTAAAATGCCTTTCTCTGGTTGACGCCACGAATTCTCCATTATGATGTTAAACTGTGTCTATGAGATAACAATAACAAATGAATAAATAAACAGTCGTAATCCATAATGTAGATTCAAAATGAAACTTATACTGAGAACAAGTAAAATTTTAACATTACAACTACTTAGGTTGGATACAGTAGTTTAGTATTATAAATCACTTATCAAATATAGGTTTTTATGGTCAAATTGAAGCCATATATCGTTGATACTAACCGACTCACGATTGTAGCTTCTGCCTTGATATAATGTTTTGATTTCAATATTGTAATGACCCAACATAGCTATATTGGTTGGAACTGAACTCAAACCGTTGTCTCTTATGCTCCGTGGTCACGCTCGAAAATAACTAGTTTCCTTTTCAGATACCTTGAGGAGAAACATTTTACGATGTGGGGAACCAAGGAGTGGCTACCACCCTTGCACTTCTAAAAGCACTCTATATTACCTTGTCACTAATATCAAATTCCACCATCAAAGAATAACTAACTTTCAAAGATAGAGTAGCTGAAGTGGGTAGGATTCGAACTTAAAAGCCAGAGTTTGAAAATAAGGTCTTTTAACCGCTAAATCATCGCTGCGTCTTGTAACACTAAGTGATTAAAGTTAACTATAATTTAATTGATGTTGAGAATGGTAATAATTTCTAGAGAATTTAAACAACTGATTTGAAAGTTAATACATTAAACATCATAATGATAAAGTTAAGTATTTTATGCACTCAAAGACTTTACAATGATTATCCACTCATCAAAAAAGCTCAAATATAACATTTTTTGAAATCATGAATCGATTTAAGTTAGACCACCACTGAAAACTTTTAAGCACTAAACGGCCGTTTCGTTCTAATTAGGCACTCCTTAGATGTATGCATCCACGACCCTGCATACAGGAGTCGAACCCAAAACCAGACAGCCATCCACGGATTGCAATGGTCATCTAATTTAGATCGAGCCATGATTTCAATGAAAGTTAACAATTTTCATAACTCCTTACTGTCAAATGTAATATCTCATTAGTGCGACTAAGAGTTGAATTATCAACTTCATAATTATGATAATTGATAATAACATCCTAGTTCACATATTTATTGAACAGACCATACACTATCGGGATGGTGGTAATGTTGATCATTAAGAAAAATAAAACATAAGTGTATTTCTTATACTTACATCATTCATTACATCCTTTGAAGTATCTACCGGAGAAACTGTTGTTGAACAAGTATCAATTAACATATCATTATTACTAGACGACATAACATCTAATGTTCCACTAGATATGACTGTCGTTGATGCTGTTGTAATTACTTCTGCTGCTGTGGGGTTTGCAGCAGCTGCCGCCGCCACCGCAGCAGCAGCATTAGCTCCAGCTCGACCTGCACCAACCAATGCAGCTGTTGTTACATTGTGTAATAATAATGAATTTTGATTGGAATTAGGCAATGTAGTTTGAGTAGTTAAATCATCAGTTGGTAAATAAGCCATAGGTGAAACTGATTTTGAGTATGCAGTTGAATAAAATGGAAATAACGGAGGTACAGTAGATGATGATGATACTGATGGTGTAATAGCAGTTATTAGTGGTGACGTTACACTAACTGATCCACAACATACTGTAGATTTTTGATTAATATTGTGTGTATTACCACCACCATTAGATTCAATAAGTGAAGATGTGTATGTACCACAAATTGGTACATTTAAATTAGCTTGATTTTTTAAATCAGAATTTGGTAAATTAATAGTTATATCTGTTGAATCTGTTAGATAAACAGTATTTTCACTTGTACTCATTGATTGTCCATTTTTTAATGATTTAAAAGGTGGAAGTGTATCAGCTGTTCGTTTCAATTGTTTTATTTTATCTTCTCTGAAACAAAAGATTAGCACACCAATATTAGAAAGAAGAGAAAAGGAAAATAAGAGAGAAGTAGACAAGAGTCCTTGTGTATGAAATGATTTTGATGAACATGATTATAATGAGAAATGAATTTCACTGAGCCGGCATCCAACGGTGTTAATGTCTAACTTCAACTAATTCACGATGTTTGAGCAACCATTCACCAATGTCTTCAGTGAGTTGATATCTCACAACAGACCTGGTTGAACTCTACTGGTCGCTGCTTCTCACTAGAACTCCAGGAAATATCTCTTGAAGTCAGTCACTAGTGAGCATTAGTGATTAATTTCCAGATGGAAAAAAGATTCAATTCTAAATGCTTTAGGATAGGAAGTAATGGTTTATGTGAAGCCAACAATGTCGAGAGGGCTTCGAAAGTGAGACAATTATCCTTTGAATTAAACAACTTTTTTTCTGTTAACCAAGATGGTTCTAGTGAGATTTTTTTTCGGTCAATTATGGAAACATTGCAAATAGAAGAGCAGAGAGGAAATCTTTTCGTTAATAGTCAATTAGTCAGTCATAAGCAATGTAGAAGCTGTGGCATATATGTGTTTCAGTTCAAGTTGTTACATCATATCAGCACAACTTCAATAATTATCCAACGCTTAACTTGAGTCCAAGAATGGCAACCCTTGAAAAATCGGTCTGATTTCAAATTTGAACATATGTGTATTGACTAAATATTCACTCTTCGTTATGTTTGAAACAAATGCGACGTCCGATTAGTATCAGTTCTTGGATTGAAAGCAAGATATCGTTAGTACTTTTCTGACGTCACAGATCACGATGAAGTCATATTCAAATTACGTGTAACTTTAAAAAAGTTCATTAATTAAAGAGAGCAACCTAACGTAATTAACAATTTAATATTAGCGTGGTACAATTCCACACAAAAATGGGTGAATTGATGAATGCACTCTTAGCACACTGTATCGATCCCAGTTAGATCTTCGACACTTAATCTTACTTATGACAGTGATGATAGTGTGAAGGATTGAGTGAAGAGTTATTATAGAGGAACGCTCAAAGTCCAGATATAAATTAAGATAAAGAGTGAATGTATCTAAGCCAAGTTACCTGACATCTTCAAGCACTACTCATTACAGTTATCACGTGTACCTTGACCATGTAGTCTGCAATATCTACCATAATACCAACAGTTAATGGTTTCATGAACTAATATAACGTTTTAGTTTGTCTGAGCCGAGTGATTTGTACGAACTCATACGTCAGCTAAAACCACCTCTATCAAGGGAGGCAGTAGATCGCAATATTTAACGAATATAAATAGCCAAAAAAAAGCCAGTAAATATAGTTCACAGATTTGATGATTACTAGTATAGCTTAGTGGAAATAGTAGAACTCCAGTGAAACTACGAAACAATCTAAATTAGGCAATCACTGAAAATCTGAAAACATTGCATGACTGTTTCACCCTAGTATGAGACTCTACAACCCCTTCAATATAGTATCGAATCCAGAACTTTTGGTCTCGCACACGAACGCTTAACCTTTAAACCACTGAGATGAAATCCAATCATTTACAAGTCTAACTTCAATCAATCTATGATACTGTGTGATCATCTGCCCTTGTCTTCAGTAGATAACTTCTTGACATTCGACAAAACTAAACTCCAATGGTCACGGTTTCTCGTTAGAACTCCAAGGAACTTCCTCTCGAAGTTAGTCACTAGTGGGTGCACATATGATAATTACCAGTATAAGTTTATGGAGGTAGTTGAATTTGAGAGTGATCACCCTTTAGAAAAAAACAAATAATACTATCGGAATACATTTGGACAAAAAAGAAACTATAACTTACTTATATGAAGGCATACTGCCAAATTTAATTATTCTATCCATACTATTATTTAAATCTTCATGATTATGATAATCCGTATTATTATTATTATCCATACTATTATTTAAATCTTCATGATTATGATAATCCGTATTATTATTATTACTACTTGAATGTTTATAAGTTAGTTCGGTGTCAGAGAAATTAATCCCATATTGTCCTTCAATTGAATCCAGGAGTTTAATATCACTACTACCAGGTGCACTAGTTCGACTAGATGATTTATGCTTACGATCAAGTTTCTTTTTTCTTGATAATTCTTCTTTATCTTTTAATCCATGACTATTACTACTACTACCATTACGATTATGTTGTTTACGTCGATGTTTACTTTCATTGTTATGTACTGAATGATGGTGATGATGATGATGATGACGACGATGATGATTATGACATTCTAAATCTTTATTACGACTATTACCAGTTCGACTACGAACACGTCGTGAACATTCTTCATCTTGGTTATCACCATTTTGATTATTATCATGATGTAAACGATTATGTCTATCATATCCTGATTTATCATGACTACTACAACTACCACCTCCAACACCGACAGTAGATCGATCATACATAGAACTTTGTAATTCTTGACATTCGGTTGAATTTGAATCAATAGTATTAAATAAACGTAATGAAGCACCATTATGTTTAATAGATCTTGGTGATAATAGATCAGTATTTCTTTGATTAATTCTACAGCAACGACGACGCCTACAACCATTCCTACTAAATGCACAAAACTTTCGATGATTGTGATTATTATAATAAGATTTGTTGAAAATATTAGATCGACCCCGTCGTCTAAATATGTAATGTTAGCAGAAAATTGAAATTTTGTTTGGAATAGGAAAAAAAAACAAACAGTAGAAAACTATTAGAACGTTTAGACAGACGTTAATAATAATAATCTACGTCGGTTACAGACTGATCTCACATTAGGTAACATTGAAAACTGGGGAATAAAGGATAATCATTCTCTCGTACTGAAGGGTTTCTCAGTAGTGAGCAACCATAACTCCATCAGGAAAATCGGAGCCAGACCCATCAGTTGTTTAATGGAGTGTTTAACTATGGTTATTTTGGACATTTCAATAAGTTATAGCATACAGTCCATGTAAAAAGATGTGAGAATAAGGAAGGATGATTATGAGAAGTTATTTATTGATTTATTTAAACATACTAGCATTAGTGAAAAGAGGCACCAAAAAATATAAGCAACACACAAATCATTCCATTTATGTGTAGGCTGGGATATTGTCCGGGTGCCCAAACTGAAGCAAGTGGTTTTCTAATGGAGCCACTACTTGAGCCCTTGGCCTAGATGTTTAATCCATAAGAAAGTGGAGCAACATTAAGAGATGCGGTCTCATGGTAGCTAGCGATGAACACTGGATTCATATGCTATTTGTTCCATGAGGATCGTAATGCCTATGTCTACCAATGATCTGGAATAAGGGTTTTTCAACTTCCTCAGATGGATCCTTTGTACCTAACAACCCGGGTTGTGTACCAGACATCCGTTTTTATTCCTCTCAACTTCACAAGCACCCCCTTCGCGAGAAGGAAGTGATTAGGACCTCCGTGGCTGTTTGAAAATTAATGTGGTTGAAATGACTGTTGTTAAATATTGTAGAAAACGATCACGACCAGTTGGGGGTTCAGTTGAACCCAACACTAATTTGTTAATTACAGATGACCGGAATTATTCCTATACGAATAAGATCTATTGTGAACTCAATGCTATACAACACTGAAACAATAATCTCCAGAGATTGAACACAAAAAGAAGGCGGGATTGTACGGAAAAACTTGATGTTTAACGAAGACAAAATCAAAGCGGAACAACTTCATATTTATGTTAGCACAACATGACCTTGAGACACAAAAGTTTTCAGACTACAATTAGTGACAATCAATAAAAAAGGCTAAGTCCATATGGATAAACAAATCAGAAAGATAGTACTCGTGGTTATCGCGTTGCAATTGCTCATAATTGTAAATTGACTATATCGTTATTATGAAAGAAAATTAGACAATCCATTCAAATCATCATTGAAGTCGACTAAACTTCCTTTAGTTAAGGTGGGGGAAATGTAACCGTCGATACCTACTTGTTTATAAAACTATGTACTGTATCTTAAATGAGACTTTTATCAAGACGTTTGATAAAGAATTTCCTTCCCATGGTAACTCAAATAGCTTAGCGATAACGTCTCGGACTGTGAAGCTGTATGATGCGGATTCGAATTCACCAGATAGCCCCAGTTTTTCGAAAATTATAGGTGTGTCTTGGTGACATGCGTTAACTAGTACGAAACTTAGGTTGAATAGAAGCTCCTGCCAACTAGTCCTAAATATCTAACTGGTGATACTAGTCGGCTATCCGAAATGAATTAGTTAAAACGTAACTTGAATATGCTACTTGGATTGTTGAAAGTTGTGTAAATTAATCACTAAGTTGCCCCCCCCCTACTTCACTGTCATGAACTTCTTACAATTATTCACAGTTAACAGACAAGTAGGGACAAAAAAACATGGATTTCCTGAACAAGACCAATCAATTTTTCCTTGATCATTTGAGTTTACTAGTAAAATGCAAACACATAAATATAATCAACTAACCTGTAAATAAACATAAAAATTGCCAGAAATAGAAATACACCACCAACAACAACTCCAAGTATACAAACTAAATACAACGTATTCAATGGAGCTTTATAATTCTCACCATTATTGTTATTGTTATGACCTGATGTAACGATGAATAGAGAAACCAAAAAGTTGATTAACAGTTAAATAATTCATAGATTTTGATTATGTAACATTAAACAAAAAATAGGCCGATATGTCGAAGCATTTATCTTCATGGTTAAACCAATATCAGTTCCTATCGATCAGCTCTTTCCAACAATTCATGACTTAAACAACTAGGTATTTAATGATAACTTCATTCTAACGTGGTTGTCCAGATCTCTGAGAGTATGGGCGGTATCAGTTGGCTTAAAAACCGGTAAATACATTTAATTGTTAATGACTTCAAACCAGTGCAAAAACCATGTCAATTATTCTCAATTGTCTAACATGATTGAAATAAGCTAACCACGAGAAAAGATACTTAGATAACAGTTATCAGTTTGCATAATCCTATGTTCAGTAAAAAAAACTAATTGTAATAATAACTATCAGAATGGGGTTTTGTTGGGATTTTAGTAATTTCATATAGTTGAAATCATGAGTCAATTGAAGCTAGACCACCATGGAAAACCTCGGAGCACTGGATGGCCGTTTCATCCTATTGTGGGACTCCTAAGCAGTGTGCATCCACGATCCCGCACTCACGAGATTCGAACCCAGGACCTATCAGTCTGGTGCACGAGCGCTTAACCACCAGATCACTGAGCTGGCACCCAACCAGGTCTGTTGGGAGATATCAACTCACTGAAGACATTGGTCAATGGTTGCTCAATTTCGTGGATTGCTTGAAGCTAGATATTAACACCGTTAGATGACGGCCGGCTCAGTGGTCTAGTGGTTAAGCGCTCGCGCACGAGACTGATAGGTCTTGGGTTAGAGTCTCGAGAGGCGGGATCGTGAGTGTGCACTGCTGAGGAGTCCTACAATAGGGCGAAACGGCCGTCCAGTGCTTCGAGGTTTTTCATGGTGGTCTAGCTTCAATTGACTCACGATCTCAACTATATATAATAATAACTACTTATAATGACTGAAAACAAGAATAATATCTAAAAAATATCATTGTCTACATCTTTTCCATCAATGACAAAGTTAGAACAATGTAGAGTTCTGTACAATAATTAATTGACCCAAATCAGAACTAGGAAGAAATATGTATCGGTTCAAGTTATCACTTGACATAAGATATTAATATAGGAAGAGGAATAGAACTAGATAGAAAGGTAATTGATTTTTAGGCATTTAGCTTGAGATTTCTTACTGTAGAAAACAACGTTAATATATACTAAATGAAATATCATAAATGTAAACTATTATACCATAAATAAGAAAGATATCTGTGACAAATACAACCTATAAATAAAACCAATCTCCACAAAACCCTATCAAATAAGCTAGCCAACTTTTGACTTGCTGCAAGCTATTCTCAAAGTTCTATTGGATGGTCGTGACAGGTAGAATTCAATCATTTTTGGAGTGAAACAGTTGTTATAAGTGGGATTGAGTGATTACCATGCAATATTGTGAATTGATCAAATATTAAATTATATTATTAGATCTAGTTGTTATAACGGTTAAGTGTTCATTACGAGAACTAAAAGTCTTAGAGAGTCCAATACTATGACGATCGATATCATTCGATCAGTACTAAGAAGGACTTAACACACATGACATTGATCACCACCCAGTGATCACCCAATTGTGATTACATTTCAGTCCTACAGGAGGTTGGTCGCGGCCCGAATAGCTCAGTGGTAGCGTCTCTGACTGTGAAGTCGGGTGACACGGGATCGAGTCCATCAGGGAGCACCAGTTCTCTCAAGATTACATGTACACCTTGTTGATGAGTGCCAAATAGCACGAAACCCGGGTCCAGGGTTACCTGTTGACCACCTCCAACCACCATCTTATCTCAACATAGTGTACGCAGTGTCGAGCCACCTAGACTAGTGGCCACATTGCAACTTGATCGTTAGCATTCGATCAGCACTAAGATGGACTTAACACGCACGATACTGATCAACACCCAGTGATCAATCAATTGTGACTATGACGAAACAGCTACCTAACACACTCTAATTTCGAATGATAAACCAATTAAGATGAATCTATAGAAAATACAACCTACAAATGAAATGTATGGCTACAAAACCTTTTCAAGAAAGGATATTAGTTATTGAAAAAAAGTAAGGGGTTATTTAAAATTTATAATAAAGGATCACAAAGGAATACAGTGTCTTGTCAACAGTTTTTTCAACGATCGATTATTTTTTTTTTAAATATTGACATGAACTCAAATAACTGGAGGGACAAAATATTTTGTTACATATCTCAGATAAGCGATCACTATAACTTAAATAGGTAGATAGTCTAGCCACCTTTGACCTTTTTTTTCCAAATCTAACACTGTTTGTCGAAAAATCCTAAAACTAATTTGTGAGATTTTCGTGAATAGAGGTTGTAAAGTCTCATTGATTGAATTTTATATTTACAGGGTTAAGGGGGGGGCTGAAAGTTCTGTTCCTGTCTGTGTTATTCATTTGATATTTGAATACGGGTCAATAGTGATTCAAATACGTTTATTGGTTAATTATTTGGAATTTCGAGATGGATTTCAGTTTGTGATGATTATTCAATGAACTGACACCAGCTAGACACCTGCTGAAGACTATGGATTTATGTTTATCGTAATGCGAAACTCGTCAGCATTGTGCACTCACAACTTCACTCCACAAATAATTCAATACAACAATCTTCCATGTTTCATGATAAGCTAATACCTTTAAGTACCTCAGTTGGAATTAGAACATTTTAATAATTCAGGCAGTTGAAGATGGTGAGTGACCATTATCGATTGCTATCAACTATAACTAGTTTATACTTGGCACGACTGGTTTGATCTGATAATCACGGATATTCAGTACAACTTAAAAAAGTCATTTCTGAAGTTTATCATCACTATTAAAATTTTTCTTAAGTCCTTATTTACTGTAAAAAAGTCAGTAGAGCTTTTATGGTTGGAAAGAACGCAAAGTATGGTTTATCTTTTAATTTTTGAGAAATCCATTACACATAAATTGTTAGATGGTTGGAAGGACCTGAAGGGGAAAACTCTGAACCTAAGCTTAATATCAGATGGCACTCGTCAACAAAGTGTAACTAGAATCCTCAGAGAATTGATAACACACTGTAGAATTCGAACCCATGTCAATCGGTTTCACAGTCTGAGATGTTGCCACTGAGCTATTCATCAAGTCCAGACTGACTTCCTATAAGACTGAGATACCTAGATTGATTGTTTATTGGCCAGTGTCGTGTTTATCTACACTTTAATGGTGATTGAGTTCTATCTATCAAGTAACAGACTTTGTTTTATCAAAAATGTCAACAATTCAGTTGAAGAACGAGTAAAAACTAGATAGAGAGTAACTGAACAGTTGTTGCCTTCTAGTTTATATATATGTCGAACATTCCTAGACTAATCAAACGAAGGAAATATGATTCACTAATCTATTAACCAGACACTATACCCATTCGCCCCTCTAGCAATCGACCGTATATATATGAGTTTACTAATTAGTGTTCCCGCTTTGTTTATTTTTTTTTGACCGAAACCTTAATAGCATGTAAATATTGATTGTTGTCAGACAATGAAAGGACAAATCTGGTTTATACTTTACTTGTATTAATGTCAAGGTCAGAGAGATGTCATACTAACTACAGTGACAAACACAATGACATAGAATAAATCGTCCGAATTAATTGTGTTGTTTATTCTCAAAGTCGAAGATGAATTGATCCGAGGTAAATCAGGCTTTGTAAAGCATCGAAAATTGTTATCCGAGTGAAAGAAACTGAACGAACAAATCATCCTTATTAAAGTTGGGTAGTGGTTAATAAAAGAAGCCAAGAAAGCATTTTTGTTCTATTTGGGACTTGTCAGCTGAACGCAGCTGCCGACAAATGTGGGTGTTTACACTGAAGCATCCAACACTGAGTTCAGGTACACTCAGATAACGAGTCCCAAACAGGATGAAACGCACCTCTTAGACTCCACTATTATTCTCGCTAGCCAAATTTACTTCTAGACCTGTGATTTCATAAGGAAGTATTGTTGTATGTTCACATGTTTATAGCCTCTTCAAAGGACAATCTATTGGAAAACCTTACCATGATAGGACTACTTTCATTAGAAAATGAAGTAATGAACTAGACAACCTTTAAATTAAATCGTGAAATATCATCTTAGTACAAAAACCTATTTTTAATAGACAACGAAACTTGGTTATATTGTATTATAGAAAGTGCCGTGGCTTATACTTTAATGAGTTGGTTCATAACCAAACCGACTACAGATTTGAACTCTGTAAATCCACTTAATGTTCAGGTCAGATTGATAATAGTATCACTTCTCTTCCTTATATATCGACTTAACTAAATGAACTTACACACTAGAAATACGATTCGTACTCTCATAGTTGAAAGAGTGAATCAATTGAAGCTAGACCATCATGGGAAACCTGAAAGCACTGGACGGCCGTTTCGCCCTATTGTAGGACTCCTCAGCAGTGCACACCCACGATCCCGCACTCTCGAGATTCGAACCCACGACCTACCAGTCTAGAGCCAGAGCCTTTAACCGATAGACCACTGAGCCGGCCGACATCCAACGGTGTTAATGTCTAACTTCAACTGATCCACGAAGTTGAACAACCGTTCACCAATTGTCTTCAGTGAGTTTTCCATGGTGGTCTAGCTTCAATTGACTCACGCTTTTAACTATGAAAATACTAAATCTCCACAAAACCCCTTCTGATTCGTACTCTCCCTGACTCTATATATATATATATATACACACACACATTTTACCAATTGAACTGAATACATAAGGTAATTGTGAATAAACATGAATAAAAAAACAAAACATACTAAATCGTTTCAGTTGAAAATTTCGAGAATTTCCATAAGATTTTTGCATTTGTTCTAAATAATCCCATATCCAATGAATAACTTCTGAACTCAATGGATTCATAATAATAGTTGATTGACTTGAAACTATTGATGATAATGATGAATTTGATAAAATATCATTTTGATTATTTGTGATATTATTAGATTGATTAGTAATAACTAATGGTAATTCACAAGCATTACCAGTCCATTCAGGATGACATAAACAGAAACCAGCATTGGTACATAACTTGAACAAAGAAACAATAAACAAACAAATAAAATTTATTTACAATTAAATGATACTTTATAAGAACTTTCGTCTAAATTAGAGCGAATAGTTTCACAGTATTTGAGCCCCGTCAGTCAGTCAGCTACAACTTAGGACCAGGCACACATATGCATCGGTCCAAGTTGCCATACCTCGTTAGCACAACAACATGAATACCGGATTCATAGAAATAGTCAATTCTATGGTGGTAATATATAAAAGAAAGATCGTATATAAGGATATAGTATAGGAAGACAGATATGAAGCAATTTTAATCTCGAGGTTTAAGGGAAGATAAAGAGTGTATACACCTACGCCATTGTGATCGATTCTGAGCCATGTCACCCACAGTCTCCAACCATTGGTTACGATAGTCACACGGACCCCAACCAAGTGGTCTGCATCTACCAACATGGCTCAGACTAGAAGTTAGTGACTTCAAGCACTGATGCCACGTTTTGGTTTGGCCAACCCTAACTATTTTCCAAC
>NC_031501.1:1393946-1445613 GCF_000237925.1 Schistosoma mansoni | reverse complement strand
GAATTTGAAGTAAATCCAACGTTTCGCCTGACAATCTGATCTTACATCAACTCGGCGCCCAAATACTGTGAAACTATTTATAATTCCTTGAAAAAGCTTGGACCAGATTGCCAGGCGAAACGTTGGATTTACTTCAAATTCATCGGCTGAGATTTTACAAATATATTCTACCTATTTAATGTCTTAAATGATACTTTTCTTAAATTTCTTCTTTCTAGGAAAATGAATAAATAATTAATTTGAAAGTAATCATTTATAGGTAACATTATTATTATTATTTGAGGTAGTTCAAAGCTATATGTACTGTTTTATGGATTAGGTAAAGACGCTGGAGGTGGATAGGATATACATTGCGGAAATCATCAAATTGCATCACAAGGCGAACGCTAACTTGAAATCCTGAAGGGAAATGGTAAAGAGGAAGACCAAGGAACACATTGAGCCGGAAATTGAAGGCAGATATCGAAAAAATGAATAGCAACTAAAAAGGATTGTCCAAGACTGAGTTGAATGGAGAATCCTAGTGAGTAGCCTATGTTCCTCCACGAGGGGTAACAGGCGTAAGTAAGTAAGTACTCGGTACCAAGTTCAATGTGAATGTCAGCACACTGATTAATTATAGATAGGATTTTATTGTGAGCAATTTTTTAAAAACTTCATTTTTTGTTGTTTGAGAGATTTCCTAGCTATAATTTCCACAGATAAGCATACTACTACGACCAAATTTAGCCTTTATTGATTTTTACTGCTTAAATACAGCTGAGCATTAAAAAAATCTTCAAAGGAATTCTCACTGACTGTATTCATTTCTCGATATATAACCTGGACTTTAATACATGATTGATCAAGTAATTGTTTTCAATGAGTTATTGATTTTTATGTGATTGAAAACAATCACATTTTACCACCTACACATTGTCTACATGCCATCTTGCGCATGATCAGTCTGTCATTCTAGAACAAAATGTAGTCTTATGCGGTTAAGTCCACTATTTATACCATTAATTCAGATAATGCAATTTTCAATTAGAATAATTGACTTAGGCAAATCAAAGAAAATACTCTTGATTCTGAATGCAAGCATGAAAAAGGTGGAGTACTTTCACAATCAATGTATTCAATCTTTATACATTATTCCAAACTTAAATCATTATAAGATGACACATGAGAGCCGTATTTCCAACCGCTCTCCTTCCTTTAAGTTGAATTCAAGTGTCAACCTTGTCAGGGTCGGAAATCTTACTCTCTATGTTTGCTTTCCTTAAAAGAACTGCACACATCATCTGTTTCAGAGACACCGAAAGATAAGGACTTAAATATTGTTTAGATGATTAAACTCTGTTCACTTTGACACTTTTTTAGCCTACATACAGTTTTTTGTAACAAAAAAAGATCTTTGATAAGATCTTTAAAATTTACATTACATTACTGTCTCTCCCCAATCTTTTAGTAAGATTTACTTAGATATTTCTTTGTATGATTAGTTTTGTGAGGTAAGTAAGTAGCCAAATAGTTAACAGATTCAATTATTGAATCACATATTCGATTACTGATGTCGCAGAATCGATCACAATGGTGTAAGTGTATACACTCTCTGTCTTCCCTTAAACTATGAGATTAAAATTGCTTCTTCCTGTACCATATCCTTATATACAATCTTACTTTTATATATTACCACCATTAAATTAACTACTTCTATGAATTCGGTGTTCATCTTGTTGTGTTAATGAGGTGTGGAAACTTGGACCGATGTATATATGTGCCTGGTCCTACGTTGTAGCTGACTGACTGACTTATTTACTGATCAACTTACAGAGTTGAGAATAGTTGAGTGAGTTTATCTCTAGTTCTAGATTTCCAAGGTGTGACTGATGATTGTGTCGGCAATCTTGAGTTTAGGTATAGGATACTAGGTAAAGATAGTAGATCGATTGATGAGGTTGTGAATCTGTATCGACTGAGATGATCGTAACAAGTGTTGAGTATATTAAACCATTGTCTATCTCAACCGGTCATGTTGGCTAGTATGAAATAAGCTAGGGACGGATAATCCAAGTTACCCTATTAGTCCATGAAGTTGTGTTATTGGATACCAACTTGCTGGTCGGGATCAGCAAGATAACTGTAATCAGTGGTTGGCGAAGTTGAATGGTGTGGCTTAAAAACGGTTACAACAGGGCAGATACAGTCACTATTTATTTTAATTCAAATATTGAGTTCTAGTATTATTCTGTAGTTATCTTTTCTTTCTGACTACAATTATTTCGATTTCTTTGCTACTGATTTTATGAATTTCATCTCATCATAGTAATTTGGTACAGTACCTTGAGCTGATCTATATGTCCCAGGCTCTACTAAATTATGACTGACTGTTTGAAAATTATAAACAAAAGTCAAATGACGAATGAATCTATACTAGGATGACTAAATTACACTGAAATTACTTTTCAATTAACTAGAAATCTTCCTTTGATAATAAGCACATTTATGAGAGGGAAACGAATAGATCAGTATCGATAAAAATGTATTTCATTGAAATCATGAACTGACAAATGTTAGACCACTATTAAAAATCTGGAAACACTGGACGGCCGTTTTGTACTAGTTTGGACCTCCTCAGCAGTGTGAATCTACGATCTTGAGCGCAGGACTGGAACCCGGCACGCTCGGTCTCGAGCGCCTTACGCCTAAATGTGTTGAGTTTGAGGCAGTTACCCACTGAAGACAAAGGAAGATGGTTGCGTGATATCGTAAATTGATTGGAGTTTGACAGTGATACCGTTTGATGCCGGTCCAGTGGTCTAGAGGTTAGGCGTTTGTTGCCGAGACCGTGGGTGCTGGGTTTGAATCCCGCGTGCAAGATCGTGAATGCGCACTGCTGAGGAGTCCCGTACTAGAACGAAATGATCGTTCATTGTTTCCGGGTTTTCAATGATGGTCTAACGTTTATCAGTACATGATTTCAACGAAATTCTATAATCTCCATAACCACAAACTGAAAACGTATTTATTTATTTTATAAGAAAACTTTACGTACGTATATACATACGCTTGGACAATCACAAAGCCTGTTATATACTACCTGTTCCACCTCCCTCCAAAAAAGAAAAAGAAAACACCAACATTTACTTACACCATGATCAGAACATGTCACATTTTGATAGATGATATGTCCATTTTCTAATTGTTTACTTATTGGACCAGTTGGACAGTTCGATTGGAAAACAACATGTGGTAGTACACATTCTTGATGAAAACAATAACGATCAGGCGCACACGATGCGCCTTCTGGGACAAATCGAACTTTAGATGTATGAGACAGATATCTATGTAGAAAATAAACAAATAAAATTAGAGAGGGGTTTTGTGGATACTATGGTAATTTAATAGATGAATTCATGAGTCAACTAAAGCTAGACCACCATAGTAGCACTGGACGGCCGTTTCGTCTCAGTATAGGACTCCTCAGCAATGTGCGTCCAGGATCACGCCTCGCGAGATTCGAACCCAGGACCGATCAGTCCGTGGGACTCATAAAGTAATAATATCAAATGATGTATTGTATTAAAAACTAGGAGACACTGGACAACTGTTTGATTCAAATATAAGATTCTTTAGGAGGATGAACTAGAGATGGAACTCAGGACCTGTTAGGTGTCTCAGTTAGTGCCGACCCTTTAGATCGCTGAGTTAGTATTCAACGGTTTGGTTTAAATTTTCAGTCAATTGAATGAAACGTTAGCTAACAAAAACAAATTGGAGTTAAACAGATAGACAAATGGGTGCCGGCTTCATGGTCTGCAAGTTAGGAGTTCGACAGCAAGACTCACGAAGCTGGGTTATAGTCCCGGTGGCAGGTTCGTGGATGTGCATTGCTGTCCAGTCCTTCTTGATTTTTAATGGTTGTTTAACTAAGATTAATTTCCTCAAGATTACAGGTACACCTTGCTGATGAGTGCCAAATAGCATGAAATCTAGGTCCAGGGATTCCTGTCGACTGCATCCAGTCATCATCTGGAAGTTGAAAGACATCAGTCCTGTTTAAATTTCAGAAGGAGAAGCAACCTATTCAGTGGGGGTATTTTGGGGAAGTATGGAGTAAAAGTGAAAAAAAATACTTATCTTAAAACTTAAGAGATATTGAGAACTCGTTAGTACGATAGATTTGTATGGATTGTTCGATTTTGCCAAGCGACCGGAGACAATCAGTAGGAAACCTTGTACTGACTTGGCATGGCTTACTGGAAACCTTGTGTGAACTAATGTTCTCTATAGGACTCGAGGCTGCTTCACAGTCGAAGATATTACAAATGAGGTATTCAGGTCGCAACGGACTTCGTGTAGGAATGAGATATTCGCAATTTATTGATCTCTGAAAAGTGATTAATATCGTGTTTCTCTAATCCTTACTTTCATAAACATAATGTACGCGATGTCAAATTGCTTACTCATACTAATGGGCACACTGCAACTTGATCGGTAGGATTAAGTTAACAGTAATTTTAAAAGAAATATAACATTGGTCATTATTCAGTGATCAATCAAATCCAAAGTGTTTGACTTTAGAAAATAATTTACATCAATAAAAACCAAGAAATAATGAATAGCTGACTTTTTGTTCAACTAAAAGACTACTTCCCGACAGTGTATGCTAACAACATCAGCCCCCCCCACATCATGGGTTAAACCTATAGTCACATTTTACTACTTCAGTCAATTCGTAATATTAGGCAACTATTATCTAATTTATCTATCAATTGAAATAGACTATCTCATTCCCTCTTCAGTCAGTTGTATAAGTAATATCATATCATAGCTGCTTAGCTTACATAATAAGCCTCCAAAAATGGATTATAAACTAAGGGAAAAACTTCTTCAAAGGAAAACAACTCACGAAGATGGAATCATCTTTCTCAGGAATATCAGTATTATTATTATTATCATTATCAAAATAAATCATTTTTTAAGTGTGGAACTAAAAACGTCCCATTTCTTTAACTCAATCACACACACACACAAACAGTAGTCACATAAGATAAACAAACAATAATCTTCTGAAAATAAACATACTAACACCTCCACCATTGTGCCTTATATTATGATCACAGAAATAATTTTATGATCGGTGAAAATAACAGAAATTTCAAAAGCAACAGACAAACATACAGAAAATGGAGTAAAAATTCTTTAATGACTAACACACGGAAGGACCAAGTTATTTTGAATAAATTTAGTACTGATGCTATGATACTACATACAGTGTATAATTGTTACTACTAGTACTAGTACTAGTTTAATCGCCTTGTCTCTCAGACAAAAGTGCACAGGGGCGTGTACACACATACACACAAACACACAAACAAACGAACGCTTAAAATAACTATGACAACTAGTTTAAGTTAGTTTGTTGGTTTATAAATTGAATAGTAGTAATAAATTAATGTCATAAATTTTATTGAAAAACCGGAAAATGCGTGTCCAAACCCCATAAAATAATAACAATAATAATAATGAAGATAACAAGGTGTACGGAGTGTCTGTTATGGTATTTTCTTCTTTTTCTTTTTATCTAAGAATAAAATCTCCCTTTTCCAAAACATAACTGTCCTAATCATAGTGTCAAAAAATATATATTAAGGATCTGAGGATTTTTTTTTTCTTGATTGGGATATTCCAACATCCAACCCGTTCAACAAAAAAAATATAAGTGTATATTTACGTAGTTGTCAGCGGTAGCTCTCAAACAGAGTAGTATTAATAATTGTTGCGTGTAGCGAACAAAACAGAGAGTTGTATTCTTTATTTGGCACAGAGACAAAGATGAGCAATTGTCTTTTCATTAATGAATAACACATAGGCAACACTAACAAATAATAAATGTAAACATAGATGGGGGACGTGTGTGTGTGTGTGTGTATAGAATGTTTTGTATCAATTCAAATTCAACTACTAGTCAATTGAAAATGATTAATTGTTAGATTATGGACATAGAAGAAAACGCAACAGCGACAGTAATAAAGAAATAAGGGTCGAAGAAAATTCACAGAATGAGTAAATAATTTGCCATATGAAATAGCAATGATAATAAAAAATAATGAACGAAAATAATAAAACTTTTTGTTGAGATCATAAATTGATCAATGTTAGACCACTACTGAAATCCTAGAAGTACTGGATGGTCGCTTCGTTCTAGTATAGAACTCTACAGCGATGCGCATCCACGATCCCGTACATGGGAATTGAACCCAGAATATTCGATCTCACGTGCAAACGCTTAAACTCTAGACCATTGAGTCAGCATCCAAGTGATAATATTAGAACTGTTCCACTTCATACTAATCACACGTATAAATGTTGACGACAGTATCATTATTCATTTTCCGATTTTCCTATGATTTTTATGCTTGGAGTAAGTTGGCGCAAGTTGATAGAAGTCAATTGACCCTACTGAATCCATGCCAATATTTCGTCAGACACCAGACCATCAGGATTGGTGAGACTCCAAAGATAAGAGGAGCGGTCGACGCATTCAACCACTTTACTCCCTATCATCCACGTGCTCAGAAACAACAATACAATAATGTTTGGGATGCGATTCTCTGGCTGAAAATGAGAAATGTTGCTTCAGAATTGGCTTACATCATAGCCTGAATTAATGATAGAGAGTGAAGTAGTTGAATGCATTATTAATATCAATAAAGTTAATTAGCTGGTCATAATCAATGTATAATATGGCATAAATCTGCGCCAACCAAAGTTATCTTATCACACTACGACAATAAGATCAGATTGCAAAGATGAATAACATAGAAATAGAAGTATTGTATACAGGAAGATTAAACAATGAGAATATGTTTTGAAAAGATAGAATGAAATGATAATGAAAGTCACTATCTAAGGTAAGAAAGAGGATGAATATATCTGTGCTATTGTGCCCGATTTTGATCCATGCCATCCAACATCCCTAACCACTGATTACGATCATGATACTGACCCCAACCAGGCAGTATGGATCTGTCAATATGCCTTTTTCTTAAAAAAAAATTATACTTACTTCCCACACAAGATATTGATCGCGTGATAGATTACAATCACGTTTTTATATCATTCAGTCCTAGAGAGTCGAAACGGCATACGTTCCTATTAGATTCCAGGTTCAAACCTGTTAGGCTTAGCCCAAATAGATATTACTGTTAACGTGAAAATTTTCACAGCTCGATATTATCATGACCATTTGTAATGTGGCACACAAAATCACATAATCCTCGCTTGTTCCTATTGGTAGTTATCGCATATACTGTAATATCTACTGAGTTGATTGTCTTTCTTTAATGCAAGTCACTTCTTCAGAGTAAATAAATAAATAAATAACCGAACTAAACTAACACGTTTTAAATAATAACACAGTCCAACAACAGGTCAGTCGCGGACCGAATAACTCAGTAGTAACGTCTCTAACTTTGAGTCTGGGTATTGGGAGTTCCAATCTGACATGAGACACTAATTCTCTCAAGATTATTATTACACCGTGCTCGTGACTAGTACCAAATATGATGAAACTTAGGTCAAGTAGGATTTCCTGTCGACTATCTCCAACCATCATGGATCAAAAACAATTTTTAACCAAAATAGGGAAAAACGAAGAACATATAGATATATGATAAACTAAATTGAGATAGGCACTAGAAAACAGAAGAAGAAAAGAATATAACAATTCGATAATTATAATTGTTGTACAAAAACACATTAGTAGTGGTAACATTAACATCATTTGGTGAGACTATAATTTATGGATGACCTTTGAACAATGAGCTAAAGTGATCTTGAGAATATTCATCTAATTATTAGGGTAAAAAGGAGATTATAAATTAATGTAGGCAACTAGGATTAGACTTAGCGTTGGACATTAGGCTTAAGAATTAGAGTCGGGGTTCTTAACCCCCAACTGATATCAGCTATGATGCTAATATGTTATTTAACCAAATAGATGAATCAATTTCGCGTCAAAATCCAAGAGCTGTGATCTTCGATTTGATGAGTTCGTTCATAAATTATAGTCTCACCATACCATTCTATATAATTTCCCAGTAAAAATGTACGAAAAAAAGAACACAAATAAAAGAGGAGAGAATATAGATAATGGGAATAATTAAACACATTAGTAAATAAACACAATAGGGTATGTCTCCATTTTGACACAAAAAGATCATAATAAACAAACAAATGTTTACAACTGATCAGGTTGTAGCAAACATGAAGCAGAGAGGGGGGGTGAAGATAAGAATGAAAAAGTTGTGTAGGATGTAAATTAAGAGTAAATATAAACAAATGAACCGAATTAGATAAATAGATAGATAAACAGGGGAAACCAATAAACAAGCATAAAATTACAGTATAGAAATAAATTTGGAAAATCTTATTACAGTTTAAGTAGGAGAGAAAAACAAGGGAGAAATTGTACAGAGACAAGTGTTAGTATACTAAGTATATGGCTTATAATGGAATATAGGATGAGCGTTTCATCCTATTCAAAACTCATCAGTTGAATGTGCAAGTCATATCCCAGTGTTGATATCCAAATACAAAAAAAAACTAAATATTTACTATTGCAAACACCAATGGATTATACGCCCAGATAGTCACTAACTTGTTTAACAAACATGAAGATATTAAGTAAGGGTTTGTTATTTTTTATTGCCGATAATCGGGATTAGAGTTAGTTATTGTTGGGATATGTGTAGGGGTATTGTTTATGAAATTGAGAGAATGGAGATCAAATATCCGGCACGCGAACCGGATTAGTGGGCATGGAGCATCCATCTAGGTAGGCATGTAAAAATTTAAGTAAATAGAACCTGAAGCTTAAACGCTGAAAATTGAATGCTTTCACCAATGAAACATTCACTCTACGTGTGCATCGTCAGAGCTGTAGATTTCGGCTTTAGTTCGGTAGAGTCATTGATGCAGATTGTTGAGTAGTCAATTATTGTTTCATTTTGTGACAGCTAATTATGAATTCTGAGCGATTCTTCTAATCTGAGCAGTATCTATTCGCATTAGGTAGACCGGATTACTAGTATACAGCATTTTAATAACAATCCCTAATGTGGTTAGAGATAAAACTCAGGAAAAAAGAAAAAGCTTGATAATCAAAAAATATCCAAAATTGTAACAAAACCTCTGACGTTTCGTGACTCAGTGTAAGTCACTTCTTCAGAGAATACGCAGAAATTATTTATTCTCTGAAGAAGTGGCTTATACTGAGTCATGAAACGTCAGAAAATTTAATTTTTCTACTCATTGGGATATTGCAAATATATTATTTGATTTATAACAATCTACCCAATGCTCAATTTATTCGAAATTATCAAGTCAAACCTTGGTAATGATACCTAAAAACAACCTTTGTTTATAATGCAATACATACGATCTTGATGCCCAATAAAAATAGCACACTAAAACCCAGAAAAGCCAATCAAATAATAATCAAAGGTTAGTATGAAACTATGAACAGAGAAAAGTTAACACAGGCTTTCTTACATATTCGGAGTACCACTTATTAATAAAAAAGTAGAGAAAACTATGTAATTTGAGATCTTACTAGCACATACATATTCTGGGTCCAAGTAAATAGTTGAGAATATAATGATCATGCTACACAGGCTATTCATAGATAGTTTCAATGAAGGATGCATACCATTACTATAACCATTAATCGCATTTTTCAACCATTAGGAGTAACAAAAAAGGTAAACGAAAGAAGAGACCCATTTTTCATTGGTAAAGTTATTATGTGTAGAGACATTTTCTTGAAAACTTACTTGCATTCAAATTGACGTCCTTGATGTTCTGTATACGTAACAAATGGTTGACCAGATTGTGCTTCCAATGAAACTGGTCTAGGTCTACCCCCTTGACATTGTAAAAGGCCACATTTTGCATGTCTAAAGATATGAAGCAGAATGGGAGAGTGAAGGAGAAATGATATAAAAGAAAAAGTAGAGTAACAACATTATAAACTTACATAAAAAACCTATCTGAATTGATGAGGTTAAATATTATTACTGTCATCCAAAGTTTAGCATTGACATGCTACTCAACATATGTTTCTATTAAACTATTCCAATGAATCTATATAATTTCATCGTTTAAGGTGGTTCCTGATGAAATTAGTTAGGTTTGCAAACTAGGAAACGCACCAGTTCATTCATGTCAATTTGAACAGAAAAAATGAGTAGTTCACGAAACTTGGAGGTTGTGACTATACTTACTTTTGAAGAATCTGACAATAAAGCAAACAGCTATCTACTGTGTTAACTAGTTTTTAGTAGTTCTTCAGTCTATGATGAAGATCAACTTGATGGTGTACTTCGGCTTACATCAACAGTCTTGAGTGCTGTAAGTGATTACAGGGAAATGGTGTTGCTTTCCAGTTGCCTACACTATAGGATTATGCTTCTTCTCGAGGTACCTGAGAAGTAACCTGGGTTAGGGGTAGTCTTATGACGTGGGAGAGTGCTTTTAGTTTTACTGCTCTTTTCAAATGACTTACTTGGCATAGTAGGACCTAAGAAAAACTAATGTTCTAGCCAGTATAATTCAGCTGGGTCATCATGACATCCAAGCTTAACCACTATGTCAAAGTACCAGCTACAGTTGAGTAGGGGATAAACAATATAATAAATAAGGACCAGAGTGAAATAGTGTTCAATACTTATACTTAAAGACATCCCACGAATTAGCGTCAGAAAAACATCTGTATACATATAATACAATGCAGAAAACGTTATAATATTCTTTTTGTAAATAAAACCTAACAAAAAAATGAATTACCAAACAGAATCAAAGGAAAAAACACATGGCATATGTAGTATAATATGAGAAATGAACTAACTCAATAGTACAATGCTGTCCTTGTACACCACAAGCTCCATCAGTTTTAGTATTATGTAAATGAAAACAATAATCAGACGCTTCTGTAGCTTGTTCACCCCAAATCATTTCACATTGACTATGACGTGTTGGACAACGACCTTGATAGCATAATGATTTATGGTTTTCAACTAAATAATTCAACTGTGATGATGATGAATGATTGTTTTTCTGTACAACAGTAGTACTAGTAGTTGTTGTTATAGTTGTAGTGGATGCGGAGGATAAGGCTGACAATGATGTTGATGATGCGGATACAGTACCAAGTAGTGATTGTGTTGATTGTATCAAACACGGGGAACCATTTTCCAAATATAAATCCAATGGACAAGATGGCTGAACCAAAAATAAACATTATGTATGTAAATAAATACATAATCTATGTAGACCCAAAAATTGTTACAAAGGAGTGCCAAAATATGTATATGTCACACAAAGAAGTTATTAGTCAATCCGCGTGTAGGCTGGGATACTGTCTCTATACTAAAACCAAAGCGGATGGTTTTCTTAGGGGGCCACTACACCAGCCTTTGACCTACAAGTCCAATCCACAAGGTAGTGGAGGTGGTGCGATTCCATGGTAGTAGCCGGTGACCAATAACAGGTTCATATACAACTTCTTTTATGAGGTTATCATTGTTATATACAATAAATGAAACCTTTTGTTAATTTTAATTATATTATACCATACCACTCCATTTTCTTTCACTTTCACACTCAATGCTTAAATGAATTTAATTATTTTCGACAATTTTGTAAAACTCTACTATTTCGCTATCAACCATAATACATGTGTATAAATTGTCTACAAATACGATTGTACAGCTTCAGAAAACGTATCACCGAAAAGAAGATCAGATCTTTGTAGGACTTTACTCTTATCAGTCAGCCATAATGTAGAACTACGTACGTACGTACGTACATCAGTTCGAGTTGCCATACCACATTAGCACAGAGATGCAGTTGTCGATTCAAATATCATAGTGGTAGAGGTAGTAAGAGACAGTAGTATTTATATGTATACATGAAAAGTATCAAACAAATCAATATAACTGATAAATCATTGATAATAATGATGAAGGATTATGTGACTAAACATATATTATGTAATAAGTACAAATTGATCGAATAATGACAAGTGTATTACTCTTATTATTACTAATATATGTCTTATAGAAGTATGTATTACTTAAGTATGATGGAGCAAATAAGTGATTAGTCTTAAAATTAGATGTAGGATACTATATAAAGATGTTAATAAATATGTGGATCTTCATCTAAGATGGTTAGGGGGGTGTATATGTTAAATACTACCAATCATCATGTAACACAACGTAAATTGATAATTAGCGTATGAGTTTAGACCAAGATAAGGCACCAACCGTTTAAGCGAACTGCATTAGAAAGTAAACTTCACGATTAACCTAGCAAAGAATCTGTTAGTCATCAAGTAAAGAAATATTTCATGATCAATTTTAATATAGATCATTAGTTTTTTTGCAACTATAATAGATACAGAAACAAGGATCAACTAGCATCGAAAAACATAGGGAATGAAGTAACGCTTTTTACCAATAGCTTTTAACCTATCTAATATAAAAAAAAGTTTATTGATAGAACGCAGTCAGGAGAAAATGACGGGATTTGACATCATGACGTCAGTATAAAGGCTTGGACTAATGCTATCAACATAATAGAGATGCTAATACAAATCAATGCTCACTGTTCTAAATCAGACAAAGGTTGACTACACAACACTAAACGTAGTATTACTCACCACCCGCCTTTCCCGATTCTGAGAACGGACACATAAATAAAACTACTAAGTAAAGAAACACAATTCAACTTACGTGGGTACCAGTACAAAATTCCGGTAGATCACATTGATCAAATGCTGGACGACATACACTACCTTTTTGTTTTAAAAGACATTGATGACAACATGGACCATGTGTGCATACAGCCCATATAGAAGCTAAACATGTATCCAAATTACAACAAGACATTGGATTAGTAAAGTTTGAAGAATAACTTAGAGTTCGACGAACAACCGGATCACATTCTTCACCACGATCAATTTGACCATTACCACAAGTATCGATAAAAGATTTGGAATCCTGAAAACCAAGGCGAAGAAAAAAAAAGAGGAAAACAGATAAAATTTGTAAGATAAGAGAAAACAATTAAGATGGCACTGACGATCTAACAAATTCAGAGAACAAAAGACAGCTTTACAACGACTAATTTCATATAGAATGTTAATTTCAATCGCATCATGATCATCAAAATCTTCACAAGCAATAAATAATGAGTTAAGGAATAACACATCACAAAAAAACAGATACAGTTGCTTGTTCATATTAAAGCACGTACAAATATTCAATGGTGTATCGAATCATGTACAGTAGTAATAGAAATGATTTCCGACCTATTAAACTTGAAACCAAAGTGGTAATGGAAAGTTTCACCTTACCTTTTATTAAGCCTACAAACATAGTAAAAATGGCTTCAATCTCAATTGTAGAGAAGTGTGTTATGAATTTGAATACCTCTTTCATGTTTAGTCTTACATTTGGACAATCGAGTATTACATGTCAAATTCACATAGAAAAACTAAAGCTAAAAGACGAATTATATTGATTGATTAATTTTGACAAATAACAGAATATGTGATACACACTTCGTTCTACTTGGGACTCTCAATCATCAGTTGGACGCATCCGGATCCCTGGATATTGATGTTCACATACTGAGACAATAAGAATACGTTAAAAGGAATAAAATTTCAAGATAGATTGAAGGTAGGAAAGAGGGAAAATCATGTTACCAAAGCAAGCATTGTGAGTATCGTTTTAGGCATAAAAAACTAATTTATAATCTGGATGATATAATGATGAGCCAAAAGGTCATCACTTCAGTAATTAACAATATCATATTTTATAATATATACATCTAAATAAACTGTAATGTATAATATATCATTTGAGTAATCTAGGTTATAACCTAATAGTATTATTCTGCATAAAATATATGTGTTATAACTTTGTGGCCGAGTGGATACCCAGTTAATGTATGACGTGATAAGACTGTCAATCAGAGAGCAGAGAATTATCGATTGGAACAGTGACACGCGAAAACCGTACGAGCAGTCTAGAGTACGTATCGGTCCTGCTTTCTGCCTAGTCCAGCCAGTTAAGTCCAGAACACCAATATCAGCCTCTATGGTATGAATCCTTGTATTTCAAACATACTGAGTTTATATACTAAACAGACTAACCACATCGTACCAATAAAATAGAAAATAACATTTGTACAAGATTTAGCCAAATGTGGCTGTGAATGTGGTAAACAGTAATTGATAGACTAGGGATAACTCAAGAATGGTAAATCGTATAATAATAGTTTATAGCTCAAACTAAAGCTCATCATAAGGGGAATATGAATACAAATAGTTTAGTTATTTAGCAATTACACGATAACAAATATATACATAATATTGGTTAATAAATGAATCCCAAAGTTACCATTCACTATTATTATTATCGGGGTATAACAATATGTGACAATTAGATGTGATACACAACGACAATTCAATTGGTGTATAGAGTTATAGTTGACGTCAAAGTAATAAAATTAAATAAATTTCCAATCCCATGGGAAAATATACAAACCAAAAGAATGAATAAACAAACAAACAGAACAGAACAAGAGAAAATGGAATGAGAAATCACTACCATAATTAGAGGAATGTGTGTGTGTGTGTATCTATGTATGTGGAACCACTTTTACATATGTGTTAATAATATTAATAATAATAATAATAATGATTGGACTCAGGTAGTCAATTAAACAAAACCAGACTGTAAAAGATTGTTGTCTTAAGGCTACAACTATACAATACATAGATCAACTAATTAAAATTTTAATCGTCGAAAAAAAGAAGCTAGACAAGCATAAATTCACTTAACTCTCCCTCCCTCCCTCCCTCCTTATGAGAAAATTTGTACATAGTAATTGAGATGTACACAATAAATCAATGCAAGTACTTACTATATAGGGGTACAGTGATAATAAATCACTGAATGTATACATAAACACACACACATACAGGTGTATTTGTAAACAGAAGAATTCACATTTTTTCAAACACTAGTAAAAAAATGACGCAGAAATCAGCTATTCATTCATCCATTCAATTACAACACAGTTAATTATTAAGCCTCATTGAAATTTACAGCCGCAAGAATTGAACACTTCTAATTTTTTTTTTGAAGAGTATGTTGTTGTGTAAAGTGTGTTGATTGTTAAGCAGTGTATAAAGAAAAATTAGACAGAAGGAAAGTTTTTTCATTGATTTTTTTTATTGTTTTATATTCTCGCACATTTTTCTGCTATGACATTTATTACATTTCATTATTAAAAGATGATTATATCATCATGTTGTGTAGATTGACTACAGCCCCTAAATGCCCTGGTACAGCCGAGTGAGAAGGGCCCGCCCTCTCTCAAACGGCCACGCGTATGTAGCCTCTGTCAGGGAAGTCCTACTCACTGACTTTTCGCACCACGGGTGTTGTTTACGGAATTGAGAGGACGAAAAGCAAATGTCTGGCGCTTCAACCGGGTTGGTGGACACGGGAAGTTCACCTAGGGAAGTTGGAAAACCTTGATTCCAAACCAATGATTCACATGGACTCCAGTACCCTGAGGAAACAAATGGCGTACAAATCAATCGTTGGTCACCGGCTACCATGGGATTGCATCTCCTCACTATGCTCCACTGCCTTGTGGATCAGACCTTTAGGTTAAAGGCTCCGGGTGTGGCCCCCTAAGAAAACCACCTGCTTCAGTTTGGGCAAGATCACAGCCCTCACACAAATCAAATGAGATTTGTGCGGCGCATGTATATCTGGTGCTCCCTTGTACCAATATTTATGTGTTTAAATAAATAAATAAATAAATTTGACTACAACTCATCGAGATATGAAAGTCCCAAGTTTGACAAATGATAAAATTGTATGTGCTGTACGGACGAGCTACAACGAATTTGGATAGAACAATTAATATTGAGTGCCTACCACTTAGGTTTCCATTGTTTTCTTTCGACTGTTGTTACTTTATGAAGAAAGTGTTTTGAAAGTAAACAACTTTTTATAAAGCATTCACATGAAGATAGAAAAGAACACACCAGTCATTGCATATCCTTTAACGGTTGCTGACAATTAGGTTTAGAAAAATATAAGTTTAGACAATTTTTATGGATTAAACAGAAGGTAGCTTGCTGCGAAAATCATGGTGCGCTCTTTGTCAGTTGGATAAATCATAGATGTAAATAACACTGATCAAAATTCAGTGCAAATATCTACATCGGGATAATCTAACCATTATAGGTTCAAACTAAAACCACATCAGATCCTTACGAGTCATTTGTTCATACTGTTATTACTATTATCACTATTATATTAAAGTGGGATTTATTGTAATTAACATTAATTGCTGAACACTGAACGAACAATCGTCTTATTTTAGGTGCCATAAGATCTTACAGATTGTTAAATTTAACTGCTCACGTGATCAACTGACCTTATTTAGCAAACTATTAGAAGCCAGCCAACCTTGAACAGTTGTTTCGTCCCAGCATAGGGCTCTTCAGTAGTAGGCAGCTACAACCCCAACGAGGATTCAACTTAGGTCTTGAAGCGGGCGTTTAACCATTAGATCACGAAGTCGAAACCTAGTGATTTGTATTTCTAACTCCAAACTATTCTCCATATTTTTTTTGAAAATTACGAAGTTAACACTAACAATTGATATTGATGAGGACAGAAAATAAGTCAGATTTTCTATTTGTGGATTTTCTGCTACTTTGACGATAGTTTACATAGCCAATCGACAACGGTCGGAATTTCGATAAAAGCCAGTGAGCGTACTAGACAGCTGTATCACTCCAAAATAGTGTACACCTATCTATCTATTCAACGAAAAAATTCGTACTCACGGTAGATTCTGAAAGCCATGGCGTCAACTCTTAGGTAAAACAAGTGTATGGGCAATGTTTAAAAGTTTCATCAAATTAGAGTGAAACACACTTTTACAATCCTACCTAATGGTCTTCAATGGATATTTAATTGGATTCCGATGATAATGTAAACTGTCGTTAATTCTGAATAAAATTAATCCAACAAAAAGGTACAATGGAACAAATTAAATAATTAAATGACTGTTATGCTTCACCGGGGGATATAACAATGACAGAACACAACAGGGAAGCAACAAAAAAAAACAAACCTTTGTTACAGCAATATTTTGTAGTAAACAATCAGCCATACCAGATGATAAAGCAAGTCGAAGACGTGAATTATCACCGTCCGAAAATAGATCGAATGAATAACAACTAGAAATGAAATAAAAGATAGGGAAAGGGAAAGATAGTAAGATATTCAACGAATTATTTAGAAGCTGTTTTCTAAATAAATTGTTATTCATTATCGATTTTGTCTAAGAAATAGATCATTTTAAATTCAAAGAAATTCTTAAAGCTGACATTCCCCAGTTATATCGCATATTGACAATTTCAACGGGACTGGAATAAAGTATTTACGGGAATTGAAGGCAGTCATCAGGAAATCATACATGATCTCAGTTTTGTGCTAAATGGCACTCATAAACAAGGTGAACATATAGTCTTGGGAAAACCGATTCTCCTTGACTGATTCGATCAAGCTTCACCATTTAAGACATTATCACCATCGACCGATTAGTATTGCGAGTGATCTTTAGGATTGGGATATTTACAAGTGATTAATCACCAAGTAATGATTAATGTTGTTATTGTCTAGTCCTGTCTAGTTCCGATTGAATCCTATTGATTAAATTTTAAAAATAACCACTAGTGTAACTCCAGATAGCATGTACTCTGTGTTAGATGGTCGGAGGTAGTAGACAGAAAACAGTGAATCTAAGTTTCGTGCTATTTGATAGTCGTCAGCAAGGTGCACCTGAATAGACCTTTTATTATAGAGGATTAATTAACCATACAAATTAATGGCAATAAATATTTTGAGTCACACACATACACACACCTATGAAATGGAGGTCGATCATACATAGTCTGTTTAATAAATACGCGAACTGCACTACAAAAACTTTCATTGATAGATGACCGTCAACCTCATGTGAAAATGTAAACGTCGAGGCTATTGTGATTACCGATTGCCAATTCACCATTCAGAAGATTGGGGATTAGTTGGCGCTTGATAAAATAGATTATACACATAATTCTAGCAACATATTAAGAGTGATAGAATGATGTAAAATAATGATCCTAAAGTTATTGACATATGACCAAAAGCTGAAAATGATTGT
Organism: Schistosoma mansoni; assembly: GCF_000237925.1. Lineage (NCBI taxonomy): Eukaryota > Metazoa > Platyhelminthes > Trematoda > Strigeidida > Schistosomatidae > Schistosoma > Schistosoma mansoni. Next base: position 1,427,316 of record NC_031501.1, on the reverse strand, counting down.
ATACTATGCAAACTGAAAGAAGTTTGTTCAAACGTCTGGTTCTCCTAAGAGAAAAAAAGTCATCATTTATAACAAATCTACGATTAAAAGATAGAACATAAACTAAAAGGTGCGTTTAGAACAAAGGAAATCCTGACGCAGTCAACATTAGGAGTTACCTGTACAATGGAGGACATGGAAATGATTTAATGCCAAGAATTTCTGCAATAGCCAAAGAGATCAATCTAGATACGTGATAATCCATGTCGGTATTGTTAACCTAAAGAAATAACAATACACAAAGTAGGAAAGAACAGTAGATAAAACAAATAAGCTTCTATATTATTTCATAGATGTGAGATTAACATTATGGGTAGCAGAAGAGAACGAAATAATTTAGTAGCAATGATAATGAAAAAGACTATGAACTAGGAATAAGGGTTAAAAAGGACAGAGTGGAAAGGTATGTACGAAGGAATACCAGAACTCAAGATCTAGCGTAAGATATAAAGTGAGTGCACTATCATCATTGTGACGGATTCTGACCCATGTCAAATAACAATTATTCGCGCGGACCCAAATCAGGTATTCTTCGCCTTTTAACAAAATTATGACCAACAGTCCATGATTTCATGAACTGATACTATGTTTAGTTTCGATTCTTCCAATTTACACTTGCACCAGCTAACATACCCCACTTAGGCAAGTTGTGATGAATCACATGTAACATCACATATTCCAACGTCCTCAGTTGACAAAGAATCACAAACTTATCAAACAGTTTGTCTAGCATCTTATGTCTATTCTGTATTTTTTTATTCTGTTGTTCTGCCGGTATCTGAATAATGTTACGAAGACACCAATGGTCTAAAAACCAGCAGTTTACGCAAGTCTCTTAGTTACATATTACATGTTTCACAGTTATAGGGTAATACATGTTGGACTGTTCTCGCAGTGTACCCACCGTTCGAAAGATTTATTGTCCGTAATCTATCACTCACTTTTACACAAAACATACATCATTCAATATGTAAGTACACACACACACACACACAAAAACGCAAACATACTCAATCATCACAAGACAATATTCATTATTATTCATAATATATTAATTTGAACAGTGAACATTTAACCAAATGTGAATGTACTACTGACCCAGGAGGTTACTCCGTGTGTTTTATTTATGTAAAGTATCGGCTTTACCATTGCACTTGTAAAGGAGGGAGGAAGAATAAACAACTAGGTCAAGGTTATATGATGAAAAAAGATTAGTGCACAAATGTAATTACAATAAAACAAACTAGTTAGAATGGCGTCTTAAAATAAGATGAATGAATGAACAGCTCATTAAATCAGTTGTGGAATTTTATAATTATATAAATAAACGAATAGATAGATTCATCAATAGGTCCGCACGCACACACATGCATACATATAAAGGAACTTTGTAGTGACTCACAAGAGTGAATTAAACTGATGACCTGTATTAATAGGATCTGTACTAAATACAACCGCGCATACTGACAAGTATCGAGGACTGTATGAACATCAAGAATATCATGTAAATAAACATATATATAGGTACATGTTAAAACGACTATTATTATGAACAATACAAACTCATGTATGATTTATGTATTTATTAAACCGAAAACATTTTCTGTGAAAGCAAGTTTAACAAGTACAGACTAATATATCCAACTTGTAATTCTATTTTTTTTCTGTTTTAGAGTAGGTGATATTATTTGCCTGCAGAAACTAACGATAATGTAAAGAAAATATTTAAACCTACGACCTACTCTCATAGAGTACGATACATCGGCATCGGTTGTCAAACCAAGACATCATAGTGGGATGAAATGACCAACTTTAATACCAAAATAGTATCAGTGATAGCAGAGAAGATTAGAGAGAGAGGATAGGATTCAACAAGAGAGGATGAATTAAAAGTATAAAATAATTTTGATAATCTGCGCAAAAATTTAGACGAAGAGTGAATGTATCTGAGCTATTGGGACTGATTCTAAATTATATCACTCGACATTCCTAAGCACAGTTCACGTCAATCATAGGAACTCTAGCCAAGTAGTTTGTACCTACCAATAATGCTCAGTTGAGTAGTTAATAACTTCCTGGAATGAATTATTGTTTCATTTTTAATCGCTATTTTCTTCCAACCTATTCCTACCTTATCTAACATTATGCATCGAGAAAAGCATTGAATGGGAACATGTAATACATGTACCAAGTATCCAATTGGATGAAAATTCACAATCTTATCAACCGATTTCGTTTAATAATATCTGTTAGAACAATAGCGTAACAATTCACAAAACTAGCGAGCTAAATTCAATGTCACTGTCTAAAGAACTTATAGAAATTCTTTTTTCTTAAGGTTCGGTTGACGAGTCCCAAATAGGACGAAACGCTCATCTTGGATTTCACTGCCAGACACCATCCCTTTCTGCTTATAATAACAGACTGCTTTTATTTGAATAAATGTGAAAATTATTATTTTCATTTTGGTTGCATAACTTTAGTACAATTTGCACAACTTTGTTCGTAGACCACAGTTTTAAAGATTAAAAAAGTTTAATGAAGGTTTGTAATTTCCTCTCGTTATCTATACTGTCGTACATGCATACTGAGAGGATTACCTTGATCAAGTGTCTTATGAATCATTTTGCATGTGATTTTTAGTGGAATACAAGACTCATGTTTTATTATATTTGAGACTTGACAACTGATTGTATCACTGCATTCTCACACAAACAATTGAGTTCAGATAGCCTTTCACTTAGTTAAAGAGAAAGATACCAAGCTTAGGTCTCAATGTGAATGTTAATCACTGGGAATGTAAATAAATCTGGTTAACCAATACCAAATAAGTTCAAACACGCATCGTGAATCCCACAGCTAGCTGAATATGCAAGATGTAGTAAAAACGTATTTCCTAATAAATGTAGATACAAGAAGCAGTTTTAATTTCAACCAACCCCATCTCTTCTACTTTGGTTAGAGCAGAGAAATATAACGATATCACTTTCTTCGTACTAAAAGCATGGCCGAAAATCAATTTTTGTTCTTAGTAATTCAATCACATCATTAAATTAATATAAAAAAACAATCATTATCGAAAATCGCTAAGAATGTATTTTCTGTGGTATCGCTGGTTTGTCAACTCTCAGTGGTGGTACATGCATATTTTTAATACTAAGATACATACCATGATACCCTTACACAAAATGAAAATTATCAACACTTAATCAATCAAAATTGGTTGAAGTTAGACATTAACACCGCTGGATGCCGGCCGGCTCAGTGGTCTATGGTTAAGTGCTCACGCGAGAGACTGGTAGGTCCTGGGTTCGAGCCTCGCGAAGCGGGATCGTGGATGAGCATTGCTGAGGAGTCCCACAATAGGACGAAACGGCCGTCCAGTGCTTCCAGGTTTTCCATGGTGGTCTAGCTTCAATTGACTCATGATTTCAACTATATATAAACCATAACTCTTCACTAATTTGAATGGTTAATTATTTAATAATTCGTGGAGACTAAAGAATCTAACAGTGTACGTAAGAGACTAACTTTAGTAAAACAATCACTGGAAACAAGGAAATCGTTTAGGCCTAGTATCAAACTCTTAAGAAGTGCACATCCACAACCCTCCTGAGGACTGGACTCAGAGCCTTCAAGTCATGTAGTGAGGTCAACCTTTGAGTCAGGGAGTCAGTATCCGATCACCAACATTTTTAAACCCAACTGATCTCCACAGACAACTTACACTTATAATAATCATATGATAAAGAGGTAATTTCCGGAGTCAGCAGCCGTGACCAGTCACATCCAACCATGTCAGGTACGAGGCAGGTACCAACCAAGATAATGGAAAATAGTTATGCGAATTGATTGAAGTTATGCGTGTAGACCACTGGATGACAACTCTGTAGTCCGAAGGTTAAGCGTTCGCTCTCTAAACCTCAAGGTCCTGACGAGGTTGAGGATCTACAATGCCGAACAGTCTTATACTAGAAGAAAATGGTTGTCAAGTGTCTCCCTAGTTTCCAATTATTGTCTAAGTTCAACAGTTGAATTAAGTTATAAAAAAACCCAGGAGAACTGAATGACCTTTAATGGCTTCTTTCGATTAGTTATAGTGAGATAATCTTCACGAATCCATAAGAATCTATTGTAATCATTATTAACATGGGGACAATAAATTTCTTCCTAAAGGAAAAAAACCCTAATTTTTGCAACGTCAACACACTAAATAGTGGTAATCACTTCAAGAAGAATAGGTAGTTAAATAGAACAGGTAATGGATAGATAGGCAATAATACATCAGACATATATGTAGTATATTAATACATCCACACAAATGGGTATGAACAGATTCGTACCCATTCATATATATATATGCACAGAGATACAAGATGATTTATACATCCATCCGCCTAGATTATTCATTAACTTGACAATTTAAATAGTTATTGAACATATATTGACAGATTAATGTTGTGATATGAACATTCCTGATAAATGATGTATACCTACCTACCTATACACACACACACATACACATATTTAGAAAGAAAGCATTGAAAAGAAAAAAAAACAAGTAAACAAGTAACGAGGAAACTAGTCATAATAATAATAATAATGATAAACAGTTAATACAAGGCGGCAGTAAGGCACCTGACTACTTACTAACCAACCTACCCACATATGACCACACAAACCTGAATAGTACAGATATATATTGCATAATAATAATAATAATAATAATAATAATAATGGGAAAAGATTGTCTCAACAATAAAATAAAGAAAGGGTTTTTAAATAAGAAAATAAGATAGTAGTAGACATGATAGAAACCATGATTATCTAAATAGTGATTACCCATAAATTATGTCCAGTAGTTGTAGAATGTGATAAATTGACATAAAGTAATGCACTTATGTATGATAATGTATATGTGTGTGTGAGAGAGGGAGAGAGAAAAGAAAGTGACTTCATACTCCTGTATATGTATGTAATGGACAGGGAGTAATCAGATGGAAATAATTATTGAAGAAAGTAAACTGACATAAATGACTAATTCAATACATAAATAGAATATTTTACTTGCTCATTTGGAGCTAGATATGCAGATCGTTCGTTAAACTTGTGTCACATGTAGCGTAGGACAGATGTTACTCGCCTAAACTTAAGGCAGTTATACTATCCAACAGTCCATTTTGTATTATCTTATGGCTGTGATACATGAGGTAATGAAAATTTAAAACTTGAGTTAGTCAGTCAGTCAGCTATAACTTAGGACCAGGCACATTTATGCACCGGTCCAAGTTGTCATACCTCGTTAGAACAACAAGATGAATACCGGATTCATAGAAATAGTTAATTTAGTGGTGGTGGTAGTATCTAAAAGATAGGTTGTACATAAAGATATAGTAAAGGAATGAAGAAAGTTATGAAGCAATTTTAATCTCAAGGTTTAAGGGAAGATAAAGAGTGTATACACCTATGCCGTTGTGATCGATTCTGAGCCATGTCACCCACAGTCTCCAACCATTGGTTACGATAGTCACGCGGACCCCAACCAGGTAGTCTGCATCTACCAACATAGCTCAGACTAGAAGTTAGTGACTTCAAGCAATGATGCCACGTTTTGGTTTGGCCGCCCCTAACTCTTTTCCAACCATCCCCTACACTAGTCAGCATAGCGCGTCGTGTTAATCGGTGTTCAAGCAACGTAACACATGGCCTAACCATCTCAGTCGATGAAGATTCATGACCTCATCAACTGATTTACCACCATTCCCTAATACCCTGTGTCTAACCTCACTATCACTTACCCCGGTGATCCCAGCAGATGCGAGCAATATTTCTAAGACATCTGTGGTCAAATACAAAAAAACTTCAGTAGATAGAAGGTTTTTGATTATAGGTGTCTTCGAAGCGTTGTTTGTGTAAACTAGAACGGTCGAGTGAGCAGTATTGAGGTTACATGCAAATTTTCATCGACTGAGATGGTTAGAACATATGTTACATACGTCTAACCTCCGTCTACCTAGTCCAGTCAATTTAGCTAATGTTGGAGTAAATTATATAGAAAATAATAGCATCCTAATCATTGACTGTTTGTTTGAGCCATGTTGGCAGATAAAAAGTATCTTAGTTTGTGTCAGTGCAACGATCATTAGGTGGTAACATTGGTTGACATGGATTAAATCGGAGACACAGATATATCCAACTGACGAGTCTTATACAGGATAAAGTGTGACTCCTAGATTTTACTCCATGTTTCAAACACAAAACTGTTGTCAATGATATGAAAATAGGAACAGACGACAACGGGGAAAAAGAAATTTAAAAAAATTTACTACTACTAATATTACAACTCACTTGAATTATTCCTACAGCTCTTGGTGTACATATACTATCTGGTATGGCTATATATTCTACTGGATTAGTAAATCGTCTTCCAGTGAGTAATAACTGTACATCAAAATGTTTTGTATACAGAGATGGATTATTTAAAGATGATGATGAGGTGGATGAAGAAGTTTTACGAAGAACATCATCATCAGTATTAATTGATCTTCGATGAATACGATGACGCTAAAACAAAATATCGGTAAAAAAATTAATAAACAAGAGTAAACATCCTTATACTAAAGTCACATTATCAAAATTTGACTTGATCATTTCAAACAAATTGATTATTGGTTAGATCATTAATAATAAAAGTATTGCTATACATATATATTTGTGATATTGCACAATGAGTAGAGATTAGAATTGCTGGTTTCTTCTTCAGAGGTGATAAATAAGCAACCAAATTACATTAACATAAGTTGCCCCCAAATGCCCTAGTATGGCCGAGAGTGGGGAGAGCCCACTCTCCCTCTCGAAATGCTCTCACATGGCCAGCGAATATATAGCCTCTGCCAGGGAAGTCCTACTCACTGCCTTCTCGTGGCGGGGGTGTTGTTTACGAAAGTGAGAGGACGAAAAGCGAATGTCCGGCGCTTTAACCGGGTTGGTGGACACGGAGGGTCCACCTAGGGGAGTTGGAAAACCCTGATTCCAAACCAATGGTGCACATGGGCTCCAGTATCCTGATGGAACGAATGGCGAATGAACCTGCTGCTGGTCAACGGCTACCATGGGACTGCATCTCCTCACGATGCTCCACTGCCTTGTGGATCAGACCTTTCGTTCAAAGGCTCGGGGTGTGGCCCCCTAAGAAAACCACCTGTTTCAGTTCGGGCACCTGGGCAGTATCACAGCCCTCAAGCAAATCGGATGAGATTTGTATGGCGCATATGTATCTGGTGCTTCCTTGTACCAATATTTATGTGTTTAAATAAATAAAAAATAGAATGTAGGTACAAATTCCCTGATATGGCTGAGAGTGGGGAAAATTAGCTCCACCTTTCGAAATACTCTCACACGGTCACGTGTACAAAACCGCTGCCAGGGAAGTCCTACTCACTGACTTCTAGCAGTATTATCGTTGTTTACGAAATTGAGAAAACGAAAAACGAATGTCCGGCGCTTAGCCGGGTTGGTGGACAAGGCACGTCCACCTAGGAGAGTTGGAAAACCCTGATTCCAAACCAATGGTGCACATGGACTCCAGAATCCTAAAGGAACAAATGGCGTTTGAATCAATCATCGGTCACCGGCTATCATAGGACGGCATCTCATTACGTTGCTCAATTGACTTCTGGATTAGACTTGTAGGTTAAGGGCTCAGGGAGTGATCTCTTACGAAAACCACCTCCTTCGATCCGGACACCTGGACAATATCCCAGCCCACACACAAATTGAATGACGAAGTTTGGTAATTATATTATTATCATTTTAACTATCAATCAAACTCAACGTAAATTGTGACACATGTATACATCAATTGAAGTTGTCATACCCTGTTAACCCAGAGAGATGAAATTGTCAGAGCAAATACCAGAGTGTTAGTGGTAGCAAAAGTATTATTCCCTCAAAGATAATCGCTTCTTACTCAGAAATGAATGTTCAACGGTTTTTTCATTTTCAATAGATTTTCAGGCGATATCAGTTTTCTAGTAGTTTAAAGGTTAAGAACATGTTGTAAAGTCTGAAGGTATTTCGTTCAATCTTAGATAAAGTTCTAGTTACATATTTCTACGAATTCTTGTATCACAACGAAACATCCATCCAAGAACTTCTAGGTTTAAAGGTTTTTCCAACTAGAATCAGTCCGTAATATAAAACTAATTCTACTTTTTTAAATTCATTATAAATTGATCAGTCTTTTAGTGGCATGTATGTATTCTGTGAGGATTGCCTCGATATCCCCTTAAGTCACAAGCATTATAAGCAAAGATAGATAATGGCTAGCAGATAAATCTAGGACTCATGTTTCATCCTATCTAGGACTAGTAGGCTGGATGTACCTGCATCTCAGAGTTGACGCTCACTCCAGGACTCGAACCCAGTACCTTTCGCTTAGCTACTGAGTACTGATAGTTACTAGCTTGTGCAATGAGGTGAAGTTTAAATTCATTTTGCATTGTTTAATTGAATCTTACCATTAATTTTTAGGACTGTATTTGATCAGTCTCTGTTGCAAAATCTAAACACAAATATAAATAGAGTTGAGATCATGAGTCAATCAAAGGTAGACAACCATGGAAAACCTGGAAGCACCGGACGGCCCTTGGGAGATATCAATTCACTGAAGACATTGGTGAATGGTTGCTCAATTTCGTGGATCGGTTGAAGTTACACATTAACACCGTTGGATACCGGCCAGCTCAGTGGTCTATCGGTTGAGTGCTCTGGCGCGAGACTGATAGGTCCTGAGTTCGAATCTCATGAGGCGGGATCGTGGATGCGCACTGCTGAGGAGTTCCATAATAGAACGAAACGGCCGTCCAGTGCTTCCAGGTTTTCCAGGGTGGTCTAGCTTCAATTGACTAATGATCTAAACTCTATAAAATTACTAAAATCTCCACCAAACCCCTTCTGACAAATATAAATAACGAAAATGTCCAAGTTTAGAGAAAAGAAATTAACATTTACCCCAAATGTATCATTTCCAACGGAAGGATTCATCACTACCACATCACTTTTATTAACAACATTATTTTTGACAAACATCGATGAATGATACTTTCTACGACGATTAATAATGAAATGAGCAAAATTATTCAATGTTGTTTTAATGCTAACATTTGATTGAATTAAATCTTTTAAAGTCCATATTTCTGATTGAATCAAATATAATTCAACAGGAACATGCTGAAATGACTGAAAATTATAAATGGGGAAAAACATTTGAGAAAAATGTAAAAGTACTAAACGACAACGGTGTAAGATTAAATCATATGTTGGGAACATCCAACTACTACTATAGAGTATATTCGTAAATACTAGTATTCGATAATAGATGTATTCGAAGTGGCACTTATGCATTTTGAGAAAACCGAATAACCAATCCTAAGGTTAGGAATAGGATACTAAAGAAATATGGTAAATCAATCTTTGAAATAGTGGTTCATCTGCTGAGGTGGTTGAGAAAAGTTTTACATATGTGCAACCACCGCTTACCTTAATAGACGATGTTGTATGACGTAGGAGTAAGTTGGAAGAAAGTTAAAGGCCCTCAAACCAAAATGTGACAACAGTCCGTGAGATCATTTAATTAGGCGTAAACCACCTGACTGGAGTCCGCGTGATTATCGTAACCAATGGATAAAGACTTTGTATGAAATAACTCGGCATAGTTCGCTATGGCCTATGACATTAACTTTTTGTCTCCATTTAGAGTGTAAATCTTTTTAAACCTTTTTTCTCTCTATAATTAAGCTTTTGTACTAATACCGACACCATTATTAACCTTACTACTATGGAATTTATTTTGAGTTAATTTTATTTCTCCATTCTAATGTAGAGTGGAAACTTGAACCAATGCACAATATGTGCCAGGTCCTAGACTGTATATGACTGACTAACTGATCCAACTGTGTGAAGTGTAACACAATTGAAATCTAACATTATCAACTTCAATGTTCGTTCATTAAGCTGTCGTCATCTTATGTTCGTGCTATTATCAATTGTTTTCGATTACTTTCATGATTAAAAATGTAAGTACATAGTCATCAACTCATTCTTTTTCCCTCTTCTAAATTATCACAAATAATCCATTCTTCACAGTTCATCAGCATACAGTAGACCTTCAGGATAAATGTAAACTTATTAAAAGCTGAATATTATAGAATGTCCATATACCATCGTAAATACAAACTAATCGTTTACAATGATAACAATATGCTTAATAATAATAACAGTTTGTCGAGTAAGTCAATAAATGGTCAAAATCAGTAATTACTAATAATAAGACTGTAGGTAAAGTTGTTTTATGGCATTTATTCATTTTTGTTAAGTTTTTCTTCGTGGCTTCTCTGTTGTTAGGTATAATTAATGAGTTTATATAGTTGAAATCATGAGTTAATTGAAGCTAGACCACCATGGAAAACCTGGAAGCACTAGATGGGACTCCTCAGAAGTACGCATCCACGAACCCGCACTCGCGAGATTCGAACACAGGACCTATCAGTCTCGCGCGCGAGTGCTTAACCACTAGATCCAACGGTGTTAATGTCTAACTTCAACCAATCCACGAAGTTGAGAAACCATTCACTAATGTCTTTAGTGAGTTGATATCTCACAACAGACGAAACGGCCGTCCAGCGCGTCCAGGTTCTCCATGGTGGTCTAGCTTCGATTGACTCATGATTTCAACTGTATAATTAATAATTGTTATTGACAAATTATATATATTTATATAAGGAGAGAGAGAGAAGAAAGAGGTGTATAAAAAGGTAAAACTTTGACTCTCGAGCACCTCGACAAATATAGTTATGATAATATATGCTGATATAAATTATTGTTATCTGTTCGCCACTTCTCAACAAGAATTAAGTTTGCGGAGAATTTCTAAAGTTCCAAATAGAGATCGTTGTCAGTAAAGTTCAACCATATCAGCGTTGTAAGAGGCAATTATCACCAATGAGAATGATGGTCATGTATTAATATATCATGAATTGAAAAGCATTTAGATATACATTTCGACCCAATGATCTAAAAACAACTCTTTCGTGATGAAGCTTGAAGATAATTTTTTGTTCAATCCCTTAGCATGAGTTGCAAGTACACACTGACAAAGAGTCCCGAGATTAAAACGAAACCATTGTATGAATAACCTATTTCTCAGATACAAATTGATATAACCGGGTTCGAATCATATCCCAAGTATAAGGACTATTCAGTTGTCAAAACTGAAGTAAGTAAAGTGTGATTCGGAGAAACAATTTAATAGCTGGAATTCAAATCAATAAGTGATTCTACACTATATAGCATTAGTCCATCATCATAGTCCATCCCACAAATGATGAAAATTTTTCATATTCATCATAATTTTGTAGATCAGTCAAGTTCAGTTAACATTTCACACCATTCCCCAGTAATAATAATAATAAAGTAACGATGATTATGAATCATACATCTGTAAAAAAATGTTGATGAACAGTTAGTGAGTGCGGGGAGAAGTAAAACAGAAAACCCACATTTCTCTATATATACAAATATGTGTAATATCTGGGGTTGTAGTTAGGCAAAAATGTATTTGAAAAATGGGAATAAAACTACACTTGTTGTTTACACTTCATATTTTTCCCTACTTTTATTGTAGAGATTAAAAATAAAATTAAGAAACAATATGTGCCCCTATATATTTCATTATTTATTCTCTCTCACTATCTATTACAAAAACCGAAACAGACAGCTAGCGACTAAATGCGAGATAGAACATTGGATTCCATCAGGGGAATACATAAATCAGTGTATTCTCATTTAATATTATATTTGCAGTAACAAGTGCATGTGTCTGTGTGTGTGTGTGTATGTGCAGACACAACACACACTTACATGTTTCATATGTACGATGAAAGTAAATGAATAAATATAAACGTAACGGCCAGATTTGCTACTACGGGGTGGCACCGATGATGTAGGAGCATAATGAGTCATATTATAAATGTATTCTCACTAAAACTACATAAAAATGCATATTTATAATTAGTAAAATGATGTTGATGATAAAAAACAGCGCATATACATAAGGTCAGCAGTATGTGTACACACATATATATGTGTGTAAGTTATGTACAAAGGTTACCAGATAGTATATACATACATGTAATCATCTAATGAACAAACAAACAGTAACACAGGTCAAGTTTATCGGCTATCGAGAATATAAAAAAAAACACGCCCATATACACAATGGAAGAAATTAATACAAATTACTCTATATTTGATTTTGTAGGTATAAAGGTTCAGTGGAGATTTTTGAATATTCGTAGATGAAATTATTAACTGATCCCATCAGCAATGAGTAACAACGACCATTTCACAGTGAATAGAACGCAAGACCTTACTTCGTGTTGGTGAGCCAACACCTCACTCTTAGACCATTAAGTCGTCTGATGGTTTGTACATGCTTAATTTCAATCAATTCGTGACACATTTCTCAGCTATTTTCAATTGTTGCAGTGGATAACTGTCTCATATCCGACATGTTACTCACTAGAGCTCCTGCATTCCCAATGTTGGTCTAACATTGATTGGTTCATGATCTTATTTAGAGCTAAACAATCTCCACAACCATATACTGACGATCTTATTGTATTTCAGAAAACACCAGTCAATTAGTAATGGTCAAACAGCAAAGAAAAAGTAATTATTAAAGGAATTTCTCAGTTAAGACTGGAGTTAAATATACATTGATCATTGTCATTTTTATGTTTTTATCAACAAAATTCTGTAATTGACTAAACTTGGAGTATGCACTAGCTGTAGTTATCCTTATGACGATTCATTAGACTAGTTGGGGATATCTTCTTTTAATTCTACAAGAATGAACAGTGAATTATTTTGTACCACTGTCATCTCAAGATCGTAGATATGTCTTATAGGCTGAACACTTCATAAAAGCCAATCGGTAGCATTGGATAAAGTATGACCAACCTTTACACGGCTGGAAAACTGTGCCGTACTTATAATGTTATTAACATGAACCTATTCATTTCATTGCATGATGACAAAGGGTGAATGTGTTAGGAGAGGGAAAAGAATAAGCTCTAGATATATTGAATTCATAGGAAAATGTATAAAATGGTATTCTGTACAAGCTCTTCATATGCTCTCTATGACTACATTGTTCTTCATGATGTCATTCTATGTGTTCGACCTCCTTCATCATTTGCTGATTGCGATTTTTATGTCTGTAACATACATGTTACACATATAGTCATCAAATTTACCAAAGAAATTACTATCAAACAAAATTAATGTAATCGTTTAGGTCTGTTTATCAAAATCAAGAGTATCAGAGAAAAAAACCACTGTTCTATTTATTTCCACATATGAACAAAACAGACTGACGGAGAGATATATAGAGAGAAAGGGAAGTAGATAAAGAGTTAAGTGGGGAAAGGAAACAGACGAATCAAGAGTTACACAAAAAATTTTTATTGATAGTTCTAATGTTAAGTCACTGAAAGTAGAAATCAACAACTTTACAAAGAAAAGAATGAATCAATTCGTTCACATGCTCAGTAGTATATAATGACGTTTAAAGTAAGAAGTAAACAAACACAGAATAACACCAATAATGTGATGAAATAAATAAATATCCATTAACACAAGGGGTTTGGAGATTTTAGTAATTTTATAGAGTTGAGATGATGAGTGCGGAATCGTGGATGCGCACTGCTGAGGAGTCCCATAATAGGACGAAACGGCCGTCCAATGCTTCCAGGTTTTACATGGTGGTCTAGTTTCAATTGAGTCATGATCTTAACTCAATAAAATTGCTAAAATCTCCACCAAACCCCTTCTGATAATGATCATGTGCTCACTAGCGACTGGCTCCATGAGGTACTTCCTGGAGTTCTAGTGAGAAACAGTAGCCAGTGGAGTTCAACCAGGTCTGTTGGGAGATATCAACTCACTGATGACATTGGTGAATGGTTGCTCAATTTCGTGGATCGGTTGAAGTTACACATTAACACCGTTGGATACCGGCCAGCTCAGTGTTCTATCGGTTAAGTGCTCTGGCGCGAGACTGGTAGGTCCTGGGTTCGATTCTCGTGAGGCGGGATCGTGAATGCGCACTCCTGAGAAGTCCTACAATAGGACGAAACGGCCGTCCAGTACTTCCATGTTTTCATGGTGGTCTAGCTTCAACTGACTAATGATCTGAACCCTATAAAATATCCATTAATTCAGAAAATAATTGACTTAACAGAGAGATTTTTTTCAGATAACAAATACATGAGTATTTGTCTCAAGACCTGAGTAATTGTGCTTAAGGTTCGAGACCTGGTAAAGAATGTACTGAGAAATCTTTTGATAGGAGGAAATAGTTGTTCAATGCTCCCTAGTTTTAAATGATATCCTGAGATCAATTAAATATATTAGTGTACCTTATTTGGCATAGTTACTAACCACAGGAACATATGTATATACACTCACCTTAGTTACTTGATTTAACACATTGCTTAAATAATGAATACTACGTTCCAGATTATGGTCAAACGATGAAAACTGTGAAAAGAAGAAAAGAAAAAGAAACACCAATAAAACAAGTAATGTGAACAAAAAGGTAGTAAAATTCATTATTCCAATTAAGAAACGGTTGATCATTAATTGCTTTTCATAAACAAATCATTCTATTTCCATAGTGAATAAACGATGATGAAAGTCTTAGAATTACCAATACACACACACACACACTCAATAAGTACACTAGACCATACATATACATAGTTGATTGTTTATTCAGTAAAAATGGTTAAAATTCCCAATTGGTAACACAAATTTTTGAGATTATACTTTTTCAGAAAATTAAGTAGTATATGGATCATATTAGTAAAAAAGCATACTAATTAGCGATTATAACCTTAATTACAACTGTTGTATCCATGTATGTGTGTATTTACGTGTGTACGCAAGAATAATAGTCTAATGATGTTTCAATATTGTGTCTATAGTTACAAAGCTTTAATTCTATCTCTTCGTGGCGGTTTGTAGTGATATTGGTTGGTTTCACCTCAAATTCAATCTTGAATATCATTAATGAGAAAGTTTTGTGCTAGTCAATCAACAGTATAAGTTCGAGATCTTCCGCCATCAGAGAACGAATTCACAAACTTCAAACAGTCAGTCATGAATCAACGTGGAGCTTGGGCAAAAATATGCATTAACCTAAATGGTTAGAACACATCAGCACAACAGATGAATTTAAAAAGGGAAGTAGCAAAGAAATCAAAAATAGTAATGATAATGAAAAGGGCTATGCAATGAGAATATGTTACAAAAAGATCTAATGAGAAAGTATATATAGAGGAATACTGGGAATCAAGATCTAGAAGTAAATAAAAAGCGAGTACTTCTGCGTCATTGTGATAGATTCCTATCTATGTCACTTGTAGCCTACAATTACTGAACACAGTTATCGTGAAAGACCCCAAACAGGTAGTCTACACTTTACAACACAGCTCAAAATATACATTCAATGAATTTATGAACTGATACCATAATTTAATTTGGCTGCCTCTAGCTCTCTTCCAGAACGTTCAGTATTTTTAGCGAGTAAGTTATAAAATGCAATACTGGGTGGTTGGCAAATATCGGAGGTACTGCAGTCAATTAAAGATATTGCAAGACTGTCATCGACGCTACTCATATGATATGTTCAACGTGATTACTCATAAGTAATAGTTATTTGATGATTTCCTCATTCACAATTTTACGAACTGATCATGTACTATTCTTTTCATTACATTGAACTAGTCAAAAATTTCTCATCATTGTCTCTCTTCTTTGATGTTAACTATTCCGTTTTGTTAATTTCTTTTTATGTTAATGAGAACGATACGCATATTACTTATCAGAGCATTGATATCTGAAAATTAATGAAGGTTAGTTGAATCTATTTCAGGGTTAGATCAATATAAAGTGATCATTGAATTGTAATTGAGCGAGAAAAATAGTGTAATAATATAGAAGAAATGGATATACTGACTGAAGTTCTCTGATGCATTGAAGATCATCAGAGGAGATTTAAAGTTATGATAAATTATTGTTTTCGTGCACATAAAAGAGATTTCTAATGGCTAAGGGACTTTTCTGGAGAACTTATCCTTGACAATCTCTATACAACACTTTAAAAATATATTATGATTAATTCTATGTCCTGTTTCAACTATGTATTTTGCTATTGATGAATATGATTTCCTAATTCCAATGTTTATTAGAATATTTGATGTTAAATGATTCTTAAGCCATTTCAGTACAAATCGAATACATTTTGATTGCAAAGATCACTTACTCCTCCTAATGCAATTCTGTGTCAACCCCCCCCCCAAACACGCACACACAAGTGAAATTGTAAATACAATGGGATGTGACGCAATTATTTTTATACAACTTACTTACTTACTTTACTTTCGCCTGTTACTCCCAATGGAGCATAGGCCGCCGACCAGCATTCTCCAACCCACTCTGTCCTGGGCCTTCTTTTCTAGTTCTTTCCAGTTCTTGTTCATTCTTCTCATGTCTGTCTCTATTTCTCGGCGTAATGTGTTCTTTGGTCTTCCTATTCTCCTTTGACCTTCAGGATTCCATGTGAGGGCTTGTCTTGTGACGCAATCGGGTGATTTCCTCAAAGTGTGCCCTATCCACTTCCAGCGCCTCCTCCTGATTTCTTCCTCCGCTGGAATCTGTTTTGTTGTCTCCCACAGTAACTTGTTGCTGATAGTGTCTGGCCATCGGATCCGAAGTATCTTGCGTAGACAACTGTTAATAAACACTTGTATCTTCTGGATAATGGCTTTCGTAGTTCTCCACGTCTCCGCCCCATACAATAGAACTGTCTTCACATTTGTATTGAAAATTCTAACCTTGGTGTTGGTTGACAATTGTTTTGAGCTCCAGATGTTTTTCAGTTGTAAGTATGCTGCTCTTGCTTTGCCGATCCTCGCCCTCACATCTGCATCTGATCCACCGTGTTCATCAATGATGCTGCCCAGATATGTAAAGGTTTCCACATCTTCCAAAGCTTCTCCGTCAAGTGTAATTTGATTGGTGCATATTGTGTTGCATCGGAGAGTTTTGCTTTTCCCTTTGTTTATATTGAGACCTACTGCTGCTGAGGCTGCTGCTACACTGGTCGTTTTCTCCTGCATTTGTTGTTGCGTTTGTGATAGAAGAGCCAGATCATCCGCGAAGTCTAGATCGTCAAGTTGCATCCTGCCTGTCCACTGTATCCCGTGCTTTCCTCCAGTCGTTGACGTCTTCACGATCCAGTCTATTACCAGGAGAAAGAGAAACGGTGAGAGTAGGCAACCTTGCCTTACACCAGTCTTTACTTCAAACGAGTCGGTGAGTTGTCCTCCGTGGACGATTTGGCAGTTTAGTCCATCATAGGAGTTCCGTATGATATTGACTATTTTCTCAGGCACGCTGTAGTGTCGAAGAAGCCTCCATAGTGTTGTCCTGTCCACGCTATCAAATGCCTTCTCGTAGTCGATGAAGTTGATGTAGAGTGATGAATTCCATTCGATTGATTGTTCCACAATGATACGTAGAGTTGCGATTTGATCTGTGCACGATCTATCCTTACGAAATCCAGCTTGTTGATCTCGAAGTTGGGCGTCTACGGAATCCTTCATCCTGTTTAACAATACTCTGTTGAAGACTTTCCCTGGTATTGAGAGGAGAGTGATGCCCCTGTAGTTGTCGCACTTGCTAAGATCACCTTTCTTTGGTACTTTGATCAGAAGTCCTTTTTTCCAGTCTGTTGGTACTTGTTCTTCGTTCCAAATCTTACTGAAGAGGATGTGTAGTATCTTGGCAGTTGCTGCTACATTTGCTTTCAGTGCCTCTGCCGGGATGTTGTCTGGTCCCGCTGCTTTGCCGATCTTGATTTGTCTAATGGCCATGCTGATCTCATTTTTTATACAACGCTTAATCCTATATGGAATCACGGGTTTAGTTGTTTGCAATAAGAATCAATCTAACAGTATAGCATGTTTTCTCGATGGCTGCTCTCGTAAATAATGCCAACCCGTGTCCATATGTAATATAATTAAGCTCTAGATACCAGGATAGTTATTTCAGATGAAAAGAACGTACCATATATATGTATAGTTATTTCAATACCAGTCAACAACATTCCCATTCTTTCTCTCTCTCCAGCGTACACACAAATGTCAGTTTTTATCCCCCTTGAAAAAGGGTAGTAATTCCCCCTTACAGTTGATTTTAGTTAAATTTTAAAAAAAAAAACTAGAAAAACAAAATTGTCAAACACCAACTTACTAAATGATAATCAAGCGTTAATGCAAGATTTATAGTGTATAATCGAGGTCCTTCAACTTTGACTAAAGATTTTCTATTCATTATATTAAAAATATCTGTAGGGCGCCAAAATACTGGTAATTGAACATCTATTTGTAAAAATAATATACACAAACATGATAATATCAGAGAGGTAGACAGAGAGAAAAAAAGAAAGAAAAGGAAAATACAAACAGGGATTAACAAAGTGTATCAGATATAATAAATGACATTTGAATAGTAAAAAGGTTCCCATGAATTGAAACCATCAGAATATAGAATACAAAAGAAAGGTTGAAAAAGAAAACTCATTAATCAGAGTACATATATTTATGAATATGGAATGTTGATGATATCAATGGCTGAATAATGTAACATTTTGTTAAGAAAATATTCATGTAATATGGTAGTTGTAGATTGTCAACAAGAAATACTTCTTGACTTCGGTTTCGTGCTATCCAACACTACTTGTAAGTAAGATGTATTTGTGATTGTAAGAGGGATGATGGTCCCTGATAGATTCGATCACATGTTGCCCAGCTTTACAGTCGGAAATATTACTCGATCGACATTAGGTAGGATTTGACATACATGAAATTAGTCCTAACTCAGTGGTCAATCAATGGTAAAATGTTCATTAACTTTGATGCAATATTTTCTGTTAGTTACCTATTTTTAGGTAGTAACGGGCAGTTATGGATCACAACCAACTATGGTAACAGAGAAAATAAGGAACTATTGGAAAGTAGTTTCATCTCAGTATTGAGTAACTGTTCAGTGAGGTTTGTCTGTGACCTAACTAAAGGTTGAATCCAGGACTTTTGAGAATTTTAGTGAGTGTGTTACATTCAGACCATTAAGTTGAAACCGAATTTTTAAATTCGAATTTTCAACTTCACTCAACTAGTGATATAGTAGGATCATGATCATGCAATGTCATGGGTGATGAAAGTCTCACTTTTGACATCGTTGTAATTTAGTAATCAAAAATTATCACAAGGTTATTTCAAAACTACTCAGTAGTGAACAGATAATTGAGAAAGTGAGCGGCGGCGGAGGTTGTATGGGTCGTTTTTTTCAGTTTTTTTAGACAGCACTCGTCATGATTTAGCACCAGTTAGAACAAGTATTCCGATTATGATTCTCATACAGACATATAAACAGATAGTGTTTCTATAATTGATAAGATACTTCTATATTTGAAAATGACAGGGCCGCGATGACGTTTGGAGCAAACGGTACTGTAAGGGGTTCGAGTCCCGGAGTAAACATCAACTCTGCGATATGGCAGGTGCACTCAACGGACGAGTCCCATATAGGACGAAATGTGAGTCCTCGATTCCATCGGTAGGCGGCACATTCCATCTAGTCTATATGAGAACCATTACTGTTAGTAATATTATTAAATATTATTAAGCAAGCACATTAGGGGAGAGATGTATTGGTAATGTAAGAAACCATAAACAATATTTTAACGAAAGGCAGTAAGTTATTTTGATGAATAGAATAGTAAGGAAATGCAAAAGTATATTGGAATGCTTTACATCATGAATTAGTTATAATTAGATAACCATAAAATACTGGGAAGCATTGGATAACTATTTCGTTTTAGTATGAGACTCTTTAACGGTGCTTGTCAACGACTTCCTCGAGGATTTTCAGGGCTTACTGAAAGCGAGTAACATTTAGACTAATGATTAGATATCTGCTGGTTTACATGTCCAACTTCAATAAGTTCGCATTATTGTGCAACTGTCTATGGACACTAATGATGGGTAACTGTCTCCCAATCAACATGGTGCCTCCAAATGCCCTGGTACGGCCAAGAGTGGGGAGAGTCCGCTCTCCCTCTCCAAATGCTCTCACATGGCCACGCGAATATATAGCCTCTGTCAGGGAAGTCCTACTCACTGCCTTCTCGCATCATGGGTGTTGTTTACGAAATTGAGAGGATGGAAAGCGAATGTCCAGCGCTTTAACCGGGTTAGTGGACACGGAAAGTTCACCTAGGGGAGTTGGAAAACCCTCATTCCAAACCAATGGTGCACATGCACTGGCTCCAGTATCCTGAGGAAACAAATGGTGTATGAATCAATCGTTAGTCACCGGTGACCATGTGACTGCATCTCCTCACGATGCTCCACTGCCTTGTGGACTAGACCTTCAGGTCAAAGGCTCAGGGTGTAGCCCCCTAAGCAAACCACCTGTTTCAGTCTGAGCACCTGGGCAGTATCACAGCCCTCACACAAATCAAATGAGATTTGTGAGGAGCATATTTATCTGGTGCTTTTTTGTACCAATATTTATGTGTTTAAATACAATAAATAATAAAAATCAACATGGTTGGACTCCAGTGGTTACAGCCTCTACTTAGAACTCTGCAAATTATCTCTAGAAATTATTCATTAATGAGCAGATAATTATGATAAGCTTAAGGGGATTTGTGGAGGTCAATGAATGTCATGGTTTATATTATAGTTCCAAACTAGGATCAAACAGCTGTTCAATGCTTCCCGATTTTCAATGGTTATTGAACTAAGATCAATCCTTGAAGTAAACTATAAAAGAATCTTTAAGTTCGAAAATGTATTAATATCACTAACCTAATTATAAAGAAATCAAAATACATAGTTTAATCCAATTAGTAAATTATCTCCAATTTGAAAAGAAATTTTTGTAACTAATTAAAAATGTAACACTTTTTATTGTGTTTTTTTTTCGTCAGTCATAAAAAGAAAGATTTCGTATGGATCTCACATAAAGATGTGGTCTTTTTTCTTTTTTAGTTACTGTTTCAATATGGAAAAAATGCCGACACAACTTGTTACATCACCTTCTCATTAAAACAAATTGTAAAGACTAGAAACTTAAAAAGAGTACCCCCAAATGCCCTTGTGCGGTTGAGGGTGGCAAGAGTCAGCTCCCCCTCTCCAAATGCTTTCATATGATCACGTGTATACGGCAACTATGAAGAAAGTCCTACTCACTTCCTTTAAGCTGAGAGTGAGTTGCTTACGAAATTAAGAGAACGAAAAGCGAATGTCCGGTACGCAAACCGGGTTGGTGGACAAGGAAGGTCCACCTAGGGAAGTTACAAAACCCTGGTTCCAAATCAATGGTCATGAGGGCTCCACGATTCTGAGGGAACAAATGGCGTATAAACCATGGGACAGAATTTCCTAACGTTGATCCAATGCATTGTGAATTAGACCTGTAGGCCAAAGGCTCGTATAATGAACATATAAGAAAACCACTTTCGGTTGGGGTGTCCGGATAGTATTACAGCCCTCACAAAAATCGGATGGTGGAGTGTGGAGCATAAATATTTGGTGCTTCATTATACCAATGTTCATGTGCTTACATAAATGAATAAATACTTTTAAAGCAAAGAAATACATATGATTTTATTATAGGCATTTAGTAAAGATTATTTTGGACTAGATTTCATTGAAGAGTAGATTAAACATCCGAAAACACTTATCAGTATATTGTTATAGCCAAATATGATGAACATAAGAGCAGGACACAAATGTACACTAAACCCAGTCACCACATTTAATCGGTGCAAACAAATTAAGTTAAGAAGATGAATAAAAAAGAGTTCGAAACAATTCTACAAACAATGACAGAGATAAAACAAAAACAGTAAAAATATGAGTGGTGTCTAGCAGTGGAATATAGGGTGTGAGCTTCGTTCCGGTAGGAACATCATGCCTGGAGCGTAGGTACATCCGACTGACGAGTTCAAACTAGGACGAAACACGCATTCTGAACTCCACTGCCAGCCACCATTCTTCTCCGCTTAGAATCCTTGTAAATTGATGGAAATATCAAGGCGATTCGCATAGGATGCATATATGTCAAAAGGTTAGTCAACTGCAATCTTAAATAAAGATACTGGGTAAGATCCAGACACCCAATATATTAATTGAAAATCTGGTTTGAAAAAAAAGGAAAATTAGAATTTAAGATGTAGAGTAAGGTCAGGGAGTCAATACATTTGGCCTACTATAGTCGATTGTGACCCATGTCATTCAATATCTCTGACTATTGATAGCAGTTATCGTGCGGACTCCAACCAAATAGTTTATATTAATAAACATGACTTGAACAACATGACTTAACGAACATATTAATTCGACAGAATCATGGTTAATGTACAACATGGTGGAATTGAGTTCTATTTCATGTGTGATCGGTAGGTGAACAGTGGCACATACAAATCTCGAATGAGGATAAACCAGTTGTCCAGACCTATTTTCTCCAGTTGTACATAATACAACACTCCATGCACACACACACACACACAGATACATACAAAAACTAAATGAATGAAGAACAAAACGGTATAATAATTGTATTTTAAAGAGAGGGATCTACAAAATAAATTAACACTAAGCAAAATTAAATAGAAATTAATAAACAGTAATGAATGCTAATTTGTTGACTACAGAAAACGTTAAATTAAACAGGGTCAAAAATACTGTGTAAAAGAGAGTGAGAGAGAGAGAGGTAGGCAAGAATGCGAAAAGAATAAAATGAAGGTGTAATCAATCTAAGGAAGAAAAAAGAGAAGAAAACTATCAAACGTAGACACACACATACATACACATAAATACAGAGACAAACAAACAGACAATACCTGATCATATTCAGATGCAATTAGACAGTTATTATTACTGTTACCCTTATTACTCTCTATGTATGTCAAGCAGGTACAATTAAGAAAACGGAATCATTTCTTATAGACCAATTCTCTCTCTCTCTCTCACTGCAACATGTACAATTTTGTAATTAAGTAAGAAAATTACAAGACAATACAATCCTTTTAATAAAAACAAAAAAATTGTATGCACTAAGTTTTGAACACTTACGACCATTAAGTTTGCTTAATTTTTAAAATAAAAATTATTATATTCTAATGTATTTTCTTACAGAAAGGATTATAATTAATCTTAACACTAAAGTGTATTATCATTGATTAAAATGCCAAATATCAAGATCCGGGATTGTATGTCCATTAACCTCTAATCACTATCTGACAAAACTCGACATAGTGCAAGTGATGTCATGATTATGAATACAGTGATCTTGAGTGCTGTTAGAGATATGAGAGCAGTTATCACTTTCCCGGTCGCCCACACTGTGGAATGGTTCTTCTAGAACTACTTGAAAAGGAAGTTAGATTAGAGATGGTCTCAATGACCTGAGAGTGTGATCACAGTGCCTAAGGGACAACTGCTTGAGGTCGGTCACACACGACCTCTTCGTGTGTAATTTTTGTGTTAGCTCCGTACTTGTTGGGACCTTACCCTCGGAGACGGATATCCATGGGATAAGGGCGAGGTGTGCATTTTTAGGGACAACATCGCTGTTATGCTGATTGTCTGAAGAAAACACCTTAATGCTGTCACACCTCTGTACAGTCAGCAGTACGACTTCGCCTTCGGACCTTGGGTTTGCTGCCTTTAGTCTTACCGCTGAATAACTGACCTGCTGGGCATGGTAGGACCTTGAGGAACGATTGTTCCAGCTAGTATAGTTCGATTGGTTCATCACGATAGGCAAGACCGACCACCACGTCAAGGTGGCAGCAACGGTCAAATCATTTAGATTAATAGTGGTCATATTACAACTTGGTCGATAGGATTCGATCAGTACTAGCAAGGATTTGATAAACATAACATTGGTCACTACTCAATGATTAATCAATTGGAAATACATCTTGGTGCTATAAGAGGTCAGTTGTCGTTGAAATAGCATAGTAGTGACATTTCTGAGTGTAAAGCTGGGTGACACGAGATCGAACCTGATAGGGAACATCAATCTCTACAGGTATAATTTTCAGGATTTCCTGTCGATTACCTTTGACCATCACTTTACATCATAATGTTATAAGAGTATAATAGACAAAGACAAGCCAGTCAGAATTAATATTAGTTGCTTTCAAATTTTTATGCCAAATTCACAAATTAACGAATTTTATTTTGTGTCACGCTGTCCAAAAATTTTCATTATTCCATAAACACCCGATATCCAGCATTTTAGCGGAGTTTCCCGTTTACTTAATGGATAAGTGCTGCACTCAAAAAGTTTAATATTCAATAAAGATCTAAATTCAAGCTCCAACTTTCACAATATTTATGTTTATCATCCAACATGTTAGGATATGCAACACTGACATGTTCATAGCAGCAATTTTGGATAATTTAGGATTTTTAAAAAATTAAATCTCCAGTGAAAATTACACTTTTAGATAGAGGATTAATTCACTTAATAAACGGAAAAATCTCCAAAAGTACTGAATGCCGAACACTTATTAAGTAATAAAACACGGCTAGATGTCCATACATTTCATCTTATTTCGCATAAAATGAGCGATAGAAGTAACATTGAGAAATATTTGAAATAGTTGAAATCTTCCAGAAAGATTCTTCTCTTTCTCATCAAAGAGATCAACTTATTAGTGATTCACTAAATAATCCATTGAGAGAGTAAGAGCTCAATGCAAAACCTGATAATCCTATGTTCGAATCCAGGAGAAGTTATCAGTGTCCACTGCCAAGGTATATACCATACTAGAACATCAAAGCGACTCAGTGTTTTATAAAGTTCAATAATTGTCTAACTAATCATCAGTTCATGATATAAAAATAAAATATAACAACCTCCATATTCCCGTTGTAGTAGTCATTAATCAGTTTAATTACTGTATGACCAAAAGTAGTTGTATGTGGTCAGTGTGTTGTTGTTGTTTTTATTGACAAATGTGTTAATCAGTCAATTAAAACTTGTAAATGAGGGTAATATTTAATTGCACAGTAGTACAATGTCAATTTGATTAATATCAACGAATATAATGTTATGCATGTCAAAGTGATCACTATGAAAATGTGACCAGGAAAGATAGATTGCTGTAAATAAACTAATTTTGGGTGACATTTATTACTAAAACACGTCATTCATTCATTCATTGACTGGTGGATGACCTGTCAATTTTGTGTATATTGTAAGATAATAAAAACATAATAAGACTTTATTTATTGATAAAATGATTTCTATATCTACACAGATTAATTTTAATTTGACTATCATTAATAAACCAAGAAGCATTGAACGGCTGTTTCGTTCTAGTATGGGTCTCATCAATAGTGCTCATCTACAGGGATTGGATCCAGGGTCTAAG
The DNA here is from genome assembly GCF_000237925.1 of Schistosoma mansoni. Taxonomy (NCBI): domain Eukaryota; kingdom Metazoa; phylum Platyhelminthes; class Trematoda; order Strigeidida; family Schistosomatidae; genus Schistosoma; species Schistosoma mansoni. The sequence goes on along the minus strand of NC_031501.1, from coordinate 1,401,695 downwards.
GCCTAATAACAAGCGACGTAGTTGTTCAGGAGTGTCTGTTTATCACTTAATTGTCTGTAATCTTATCTTTCCGACGGATAATTCAATGATACATAGTCACTGTCTTTCTTTCAAAGATAATTATCTTCTATTGTTAAATGAATCACTGATCTTTTAATAAACATTTAAAGTTTAGAAATGCAAACTATTGAACATCAGCTTAGTGGTCTGAAAATTGAGCGTTCGTGTTCAAGTCTGAAAAGCCTAGAAGCAACCCCCTGTAGTGGCGTCATAGATACGCATTGTTGAGTTACACAGTGGTAAGGAACAGCTGTCCAATGCTTGCTGGTTTCCAATGGTTGTCTAACTAGAATCTATTTATGATACAAGACCACGAAAATCTAGGTCTAGTTAATGTAATGTTCGGTTTTTGAAAATATGAAATTTCATAAAAGATTTCTAATTATACAATCGAAATTTCAACGATGAACAAACATGACGAAATAATGGCAAAAGATCATATAGTACGAGTATTATCTTTCTGTTACGTCAATATCAAGTCTATTCACTATTCATATTTCCACACAGAATTGTAACTATTGTATAATTTGGTGAGATTATAATTTATGGACGACCTTTGAGTGACGCTAGGTTGACCTTCAGAGTGTCCACCTAATAATTAGGACCAAAAGAGGGTTATAAACCTATGTGAGGAATTCGAATTATGATTCACGGTTGATGGTTAAGGTTAGGAATTAGATTTAGGGTTTCCATCATGAATTGATATCAGCTATAATGCCAAAATGCTATTTAGCAAAATGAATGAGTGAGTTTCGCGCCAAAATCCGAGACCTGTTATCTTATATCTGATTGATTCGTCCACAAATTATAGTCTCACCTCATTTCCTATGTAAATAGATGATGATTATTAAATTCACTTGGTATTGTTTAATCTAATCTTCCCATTGATGTTTAGGACTGCAACTGATCAGTCTCTTATTGGCATATGTGCATACTGTGCGTATTGACTCGATATAGCCTTAATTCACAAGCATTATAAGCAAAGATGGATAGTGGTTAGCAATGGAATCCAGGACACTTATAACGCCTGTGACTTAAGGCAATCCGTACAGGATGCAAATATGCCAATAACAAACTGATCAATTGCAGTCCTAAACATCAATGGGAAGATTCAAACAAACAATAAAAAGTGAATTTTCCTTTTCTCACTTCTTGATCGAACATGATGATAAATATTGAATGATCGCCGGTTAGATTTTAACAGTTCGGAAATCGATATCTGAATAATGTTCATTCATTTCAATAAGTATTGCAGGCAACCATGATGCCTCTGGTTGCACTTTTTTGTAACTTGTAGATTGAAAGGTCGTATACTTTTCATAAACATGCCTGAATAGTTTATGCGATTAATAGATACAATGATATGTTAAAATAAACAAACAAAAGCGAATAACTTGTTGAAATATCTAGATAACAGGAACAGATAGCCCAGATATTCAAGCAGGCCACCAAATTAATGGGATGCTAATTTACACCATGTCTTTTTCGTCAACTTTAGTTTAAGTAGCCGAAAAGTTGAATCAATTACCTAATCCTTATCAATGAAGTGACTGGGATTCCAGTACATAAAGCTCTTTATTCTAAGTGAAAATGGGTTAAATTAGCTATTTGCATTGAGAGGGAAAAAAGAAAAGAAAATGTTATGAATTACATGAAAAAAAAGACTAACACAAACCTCGATTAATCAACTTTGATCGATGTGGAAATAGTAGATGTGGAATGGCTGTAGAATCACATTGTTTACAATGCAATGGACGTATACCATATGTTTGATTAGCATAATGAATGATACCACTAAAAATACGTGAGGGAGAAAACAAGAGATGAATAAATATATTGGTTGATTGAAAATTTTTAACTCTTTGTTTGTAGATAGATAGTTGTTAATTATTAATTAGATGAATTGGTTTGTTGCTAAGTGTGTTTATTGATATTAGTGAAAAAAGAGTGGTATATATGAATACTTACTTTGCATCATAGACTAATTTTATTAGTCAGGCAACCGTGAAAAACTAAAAAAAAAGAATAGTTGCTACTAACTTATATGGGACTATTACTCGTACACAAACTGCTACTCACAGATGACCCAAGCAAGAATCTAACCCAGAACTTACAGTTCTCTCTGTGGACGCTCAATCTTTAGGCAACTAACTAGGGATCTAATAGTTTGTATTTCTATATTTTAATAAATTGAAGATAACGCGCAAACATCATCTAATGATGGTCGGGTAATAGATTAGCGCTGCCTACGAGTTAAATATTAGAATGAAACAGCAGCTGTTCAGTGTTTCCTGATTTTCAATGGTTTCCTAACAACAGCAAACTGAAGCAATCTCCACAGAATCCCTTCGACTAAACTATAGATTATGGATTCGGTTTAATGTGAAGTCGCGAGTATGTGCATAGTTTCGAGCGGTAGGTAAATAAAAAAAATTCGTATTAAAAAGAGGTATATATTAGGACACTCACAGTTTGAGGTCGCCATTGTCAATTTTACTTATAAATTCTCAATTTTGGATTTGTTATTGTCTAGCTGTGACTAATTTTATATAAATATTCTCAAAAGACCCATATTAAAAACTTAACGACTTATTATGGTTGGGATAGTAACGTGTTAACTGTGTCTCATACTGCTGAAACTGGGTTATCCGAGTGATATGGCAAGTAATAACTTGATGAATCGGTATGCAACATGTATTCACGTTTTAAGATGCATTATGGATGCATAATCGTATAATATATATTAAATGTACGTTCATACGGCAAGCTATAGAATTATTATTGGTAAATACATTTCAGGCCCCCAAATGCCCTGGTATGGCCGAGAGTAGAGAGAGTATGTTCTCCCTCACGAAATGCTCTCACATGGCCACGCGTATACAGCCACTGCCAGGGAAGTCCTACTCATTGCCTTCTATCGGCATTATTGTTGTTTAAGAAATTGAGAGGACAAAAAGCGAATGTTCGATGCTTTAATCGGGTTGGTGGACACGGAAAGTCCACCTAGGGGAGTTGGAAAACCCTGATTCCAAACCAATGGTGCACATGGGCTCCAGTATCCTGAGGAGACAAATGGCAAATGAATCAATCGTCCGTCACCGGCTACCATGGGACTGCATCTCCTTACGTTGCTCCACTGCCTTGTGGATTAGACTTTTAGGTCAAAGGCTCCGGGTGTGGCCCCTAAGAAAACCTGCTTCGGTCTGGGCACCCAGGCAGCATCATAGCCCTCGTGCAATTAAACGAAATGACAATTTTTTGTGTAGCGCATATATATCTGGTGCCCCCTTGTATCAATATTTATGTGTTCAAATAAATAAGTAAATACATTTCAAACTATACAAATGTATCAATGGATAAAGCAGATAAAATATGATGTATTCCTAAATCATTTAGATTTATTTTTTGGGTTGAAAAAATCTTCATCACTAAAATTTGTGCCTTTTTCTTGTGTTTAAGTTGCCATGTAGATTCAATCTGGAGTTGTTAAAAGCGGCTAGGCAATCAGAATGAGAAGTTAATTAGCGAGACTTATCATCGAGTACGAATTCGCCAGGGATTATTAGTTCCCTTAAGATTATAGGTATATGTCTTATTGTGGACAAATGTCAACTAGTACGAAACGAAAGTTGAACAAGCTTTTAATTGCACAAGCTAGTGACAATCTGGACTCAACTGTTAAGTCGATAACACGATGGCGTTTGAAACAAAAGGTATTCGGTTTGACTCCCGTGTGTGGACTCATGGACGTCGGCTGCTGAGAAGTCCCATACTAGGACGAAGTGTCTATCCAATGCTTTCAGGTCCTCAATGTTGATCTAACATTGATCGGTTCATGAATTCAATTATTAAAATTACTACGATCTTCACAAATCCCGATTCTGAATAAATATTTGTTTAACCGATAAGTTACATTAAACATTTCCAATAGACTTTCAAACTTATCATAATCTACACACTACTATTGCTCTTTAATGCTGCTTAGTTTGCTTGTTTGGTACTAAGTGAAAAATGTGAAAAAAAAGAAACAGAAAGATGAAATCAACCTACTTTAAACCGGAACATGTATTTACAGCAACATAATTGGTATATTTAGTGGTGTCCAAATTCAAATGATCTTCTGTTTGATTCACCACTGTACCAGTGTAATAGCAGTTTTTTAATTTCTATGTAAATAAATAAACAATAAATGTAATTTGCAAACATATTTATCATCATTTGAGTTAATGGTTTGAAAGGAACTGAGCCCTGAATATATAAAAAAAGTTTTATGTCAAGAATGACGTAGGAAATAATAATAATAATAATAGTGGTAATCAAAGATGGATAGTGGCTAGTTCGATGCACGTTTCGTCCTATTTGGGACTCGTCAGCTGGATGTACCTGCATCTCAGAGTTGATGTTCACTCTGGGACTCGTTGCAGTCCCAATGGGAAGATTCAAATAAACAATACTAATTAAATCATAATAATAATAATAATAATAATAATAATAATAATAAATGGCCTTATGTAATATTGTATTTTTGGTACAATATAGAATTCTCAGTACAAAGTATTTCAACACGCTTCCATTTAGCATTACTTGGTCGATGATCCTGGTGATAAATATTAGATTTTTGTAGTGATACTGACCAATCGTCTTGTAAATCATTTAACCACGGTTCTTAAATTGTCATTACACCACAATTACGGTACATGTTTAGACTTATTAGGAACTGAAGATAGTCCACTTGCCAATTAGTAGTCGCCAGTTAGATGCTAGCAGTTTAGGAATCAACATCTGGATAGTGTTCGTTCTTTTCAATGCCTACTGTCGGACACCACAATGTCTCTGATTGTATTTTTCTTATAAGTTGTACAGAGAAGGGTTGTATGCAATCATTTCTTTTTAAATGTACTTACCAAACTACTCAGTCATTCATCAGCTACAACATAGGACCAGGCACATATATGCATCGGTCCAAGTTGACATGCTTCATTAGCACAACAAGATAAACACCGAATTCATAGATAATTCTATGGTGGTAATATATAAAAGTGAGATTACATATAAGGATATAGAACAGAAGACAGATATGAAACAATTTTAATCTCATAGTTTAAGGAAAGACAGAAGGTGTATACACCTATGCCATTGTGATCGATTTTGAACCATGTCACCTAGTCTCCAACCATTGGTTACGACAGTCACGCGGACCCCAACCAAGTAGTCTGCATCTACCAACATGGCTCAGACTAGAAGTTAGTGGCTTCAAACACTGATGCCACGTTTTGGTTTGGCCGCCACTAACTCTCTTTCAACCATCCCCATAACTAGTCAGCATTGGGCGTTGTGGTAATCGGTGTTCAGGCATATGTAACACGTGGCTCAACCATCTCAGTCGATGAAACTCTAACAGACACCACTGCAGTCCTTAGCATATTTTCCCTTATATTTTTGTTGCGTTGTTAGAGGTATGATAGTGGTTGACACCTTCAATTTTCCCACATCACAAAAAGGTAGTTGTTCTCTATCGTGAACCTGAAAAGGAAACTAGATTACTGGTATTCTCAGAGACTTGCAAGTGTGAACATAGTGTCTAGGAGACAACAGCTTGAAGCTGGTCAGACACCCATTTTTCAAGTAGTTTTAAAAAGTTAGCTCTGTACTTCTAATGCCTTCTCGCTGGCGACGGACGTCTATTGGGTACGGTGAGATGTTCAACACTTTTAGTCGATCTTCTCCAACGCCTTCCTTTTATTGAGGGGAAGAAGTCTCCGTGCAGATGGTGACTATCTGATAAAAAATATCTTATCACTGTCACATTACTATACGGCCGGTAGAACGACTTAGTTTTCGGACCGCGATTTTGTCGCTTTTGGTCTTACCGCTTTCTAACCAACCTCCATGACATGGTAGAAACTAAAGGGTAAATATGCTTCATGATTTATTGTGTGAAAAAAAGAAAACAAGTACCAAACAACATACATCTGATTCAAATTCATACATCTGTCCATCGTTTTTCTTTTGATAATACAAGGTGGAATAATTGCCCGCGTGACTAAATATTCTAAAAAGTAAGCGAAACGAAGATTATTATGAAATGATTTAATCAAATATATGAAAGAATTGAGGAATGTGAAGAATACTTTCCATTACTATATAAAACCAGTCAAGAAACAGAGTAAGAGCAAGACTATAATATATGGACGAACCAATCAGATTCGAGATAACAAGTCTTGGATGTTGGCTCGAAATTCATCCTTTCATTTGTCTGAATAGCGTTTTGGCATTATAGACAGCATCATCAGCAAATAACTCACACAAAACTGAGCTTTTCAAATTTGTCCGTGTACAAATAACAGCTTGTTCTGTCAATTTTGTTTTCTCTTTTGTTTAAATATATAGTGAAAGCTTCACAATCAAACCATTAAGCTCAGTGAACGTGAATCCGTTGAAATTCCCCCTGAGGCGGAAATCTCCACCACATCGGTATACGATGGATAAAAAACGTAATTCCAACTATTATTAGGATACTAAATTAAAGTTAAGTAGTATAATAACTTAGATAGTTTGTGAGTATTATTTCAAACTGAAAAATGTCCAATCTGAATTTTGGCTTCTTCCGTAAAATTCAAACAAAAACACTGGAACAGTTGATTCAATTCATCAGTTAAGAATTCAATTTAGGACGAAGCTGAAATTTTCGAGGAAAAAGTGTTGAGCCATCAAACGTCAACTTAGCACTAAATGTTATCGCTCGGAATAGAAGCCAGTGATGTTCATGCTTTAACTTTCCTAAGTGAAAGGAACTTCTACAAAGCTTCTGTTCCTAATTAGTGTCTCTTTTCTATCATACATGACTCGACTTTAAAAGAGTACTTCCAATTCAATTGGAAATAGTTTAGATTATCTCGTTGTTAACATTTTTGACTGAAATTTAATCAGTCTTCTTTGGTATATGAGAATCCTGTGCTAATTGCCTCGATATAGCCATCGTGATATAGAATAGATGGAATGTAGCTAGTAGTAGGGTTCAGGATAAGTCTTTCGTCCCATTTGATAAATCATCCTGATGAGACCCATATAGAAGGAAATGCGCATCCTTAATTCCAGTGCTAGCTATATTCCATCTATTTTATATTCAGTACTTTATTATGTCCTAAACTTTTTACAACTGTCTTTGGTGATACTCGTGCGATTTGATCTAGTTAGCAGTTATTATCAACAGTTAGCGTTATTGATTAAACAAATCTTCTAATGAATTAACCTGGTTATGTCACAATGTTTGAATGGGTGATACATATATTTCTTAATTGGAGTATCAAACAAATGTTTTATTCGTAACATCAACATTGACACTACAATTTATAAAGAAATGTTGAATAGACAGTTATTTTTGTATGGATTAGGTTATGAACTGAAGACTGTTATTAAACACATACTGAACTCCAACAGACAGTATATGTTCTCATCAAGTCGGATAGTGGCTATCAATGGAATCTAGGACGCAATTTTGTTCCTGTTTAAGGCTAGTTAGCTATATTTACCTGTATCCAAATGCTGAAAATCACTTTTGACACTAGAAGAATTCAATCGCCTATACATAGACAATCAGTTAATACACAACTATTGAACAATAATCAATACCAGGCTATCTATTTCATAGTGCTTAGTAAATACAAATAGTCCATGACAACTATCTAG